>NC_086445.1:773304662-773604662 GCF_028390025.1 Pseudophryne corroboree
TCAAAACTAAGGACAGAATACTGACTGCTGCTCAAAACAAGGACATGTGTCTGTTTGAAACGCATAGGCTGCTGGTGTTTCAGGACTTATCCCCTACTACTCTTAAGAGGCGCTTCGACCTGAGGGAGTACACCCAAATCCTCAGAGAGAATCAAATCCGCTATAGATGGGGTTATCCCTTTGCCTTGATTGTGCAGCTTGATGGGAAGAGGCTACTAGCACGATCCAAGGAGGATGCCCATCGGCTTCTTTTGAGACTTAACCTGCCTCCTCCGGAGCCTGACAAGCCTTCCCCCCCGCAGGTTGCACCGGGTCTCCAACGCACCCCAAACTCACCTCTCCCACAGCGAGCACCTCAACGCCTCTGGTCGACAGTCCCGGCGAAAACCTCTGCTAGGCGTGACCCTTCGTGAACTTTCCTTCACAGCTGCCTTGATAGGTTAATGCATGTCATTTCATACTGTTGTACTTACTAGTTTAGAGGTTTTAAGTTTCTTTTCATACTGAGCTTATATAACTGAGCATATGTTTTTTCTGTTTACTGGATTCTAATGTGGTTCATTACGGTCATTTGTTGCTACGACCCCCATGGTCGCCCTCTTGGTTAGGCAGTGGGCCCCTTGGTGTTCGGTGCCGTGCCCTCCACTGAGCCATTATAGTCGGTTTTGAGCATAAGGGAGATTTTCTCTCCCTTAATACCCCATACGGGAGCTCAAACATGCGGACCCGTACGAAGCGTACAATGGGTCTTTGTCTCGGTCTGTTATACTTGTTTACCTTGCATTGTTCTCGATGTTTCTTTTCTACTCTTTTTCATCTTTTTCTGCTTTCTATTCCCCCTCTTTCCCTCGTTCCCCCGGGAGACCAACCATGGGTCCTTAGGGCCGTTCTTGTTCTGCTTCTATTTATACTGCTATGTCTGTTAACGTAGTATCCTATAATGTGAAGGGTCTCAATAGTCCCCAAAAGAGGACCAAATTATTTCTTTTTTTGAAACAGGTTGGGGGAGATCTGGTATTCCTCCAGGAGACACACTTTAGAGGTACTTCCCATCCTGAATTGTGTTCTAGACACCACCCAGTCGTCATACACGCATGTGATCACGCCCAGAAGAATCGAGGGGTTGCCATATTGATTCCCGCCCATCTACACTTAGAACCAGAAAAAATCATTAGGGACAAATGGTTTAGATTCCTTATCATAGTGGGCAAGCTTAATAATGTTCCCATCACTCTGGTCAACGTCTACGCCCCCAATGTTAATCAGGCCTCGATTTTCACCTCATTAGACTCCAAAATCGCCCAATGTAGGAAAGGCGATATCTTATTGGCAGGGGATTTCAATACTATACTCCATCACAGTCTCGACCGCTCCCACTCCCTCCCATTGTCCCAGTCCCACACAAGTACTCGCAATTCCAGAGCCTTGCTGTAACTACTTAAAAACCACTTACTATTTGATTCCTGGAGGGTTCTCGACCCTTTAGTTAAAGATTATACGTTTTTCTCCCCAGTTCACAATCTATATACAAGAATTGATATGATTATGATTGGGAGAGACTTGACCTCTAGGATCCAGAAATGCTGTATTCATCCAATTACGTGGTCTGACCATGCCCCGGTATCTTTGACTCTTTCTGGTTTGTCCCGCACTCTTTCCCCCCCCTCCTGGTCCCTTAATGATGCCCTCCTCCAACATTCTGATGTTCCACCGCAAACTACTCAGGTGCTAACTGATTATTTTAACTTGAATCAGACACCTGGTATGTCTGACATGACCCTGTGGGAGGCGCATAAAGTGGTCCTCTGGGGCCACTTCATACAGATCGTGGCCAGGCTCACTAAACAGTGCTCCCAAAAGATCATGGAGTTAACTGACCAACTCCACCGTCTGGAGGAAGTTCCTAAGTCTTCTCTGAACACGGCTGACTTAGATCGGCTACTTAAAGTTAGGGGTGAACTTAATATGCTGTTATCTCACAAGACTGAACAATGCCTTAGACGCCTTAACCAGATTTATTATGAAAAAGGGGATAAGGCAGATAAACTCCTGGCCAGGAAGTTGAGGGCTCAGATTTCTTCCAAAAACATCTTATCTATTCGTACTAAACAGGGGGTATTGACTCATGACCCTGACCACATTCTGGGTGAATTTGAGGAATTTTATAAATCATTATATAATACGGAAGCGGCTCCCTCGTCCTCATTGGGATTCAATGAGGGGATTGAATCCCTTTTAGATAAATGTAACCTACCATCACTGAGTGGTTCGATGGTGTCTCAGTTGGGTTCAGAGATAACTATTGAGGAAATAGATAATGCACTTAAAACTCAGAAATCAGGTAAGGCCCCTGGACCTGATGGGATGTCAATTATGTATTATAAGAAATTCAAGGGGATTCTCTTGCCCCACCTCTGTAGGCTCTTTAATGGATTCCTTAGAGGTAACCCTTTGTCACCCCGTACATTGGAGGCACGAATTGTTTTAATCCATAAACCCGGGAAAGACCCAAACTCCTGTGCTAGTTACCGCCCCATCTCTTTACTAAATAATGATATTAAACTCTATGCCAAAATCCTAGCCTTGAGGTTAAACTCAGTTCTCCCGCATTTGATACACGCTGACCAGGTAGGCTTCATCCCAGGCCGACAAGCTAGAGACAACACCCGCAGAACTATTAATTTAGTCCATCTTATTAACAAAGCTAGATTGCCCTCTATCCTTCTCTCGCTCGATGCAGAGAAAGCTTTTGATAAAATACTGTGGTCCTTCATGTTCGCCACCCTGCGTAGGTTCGGCCTGGGAGGAAGCCTACTTCAGGGCATTCAGGCACTCTATTCCAACCCCTCCGCTAGAGTTCGGGTTAATGGCAAGGACTCTCGCCTTTTCCACATCAACAATGGTACGCGTCAGGGGTGTCCCCTGTCACCATTAATTTTTGCTATGACTATCGAACCTCTGGCATGTATGGTTAGGGCCAACCCCGATATTAAGGGTATCTCTGCTGGTGACGAAGAGTTCAAAATGTCATTATTTGCAGATGATGTTTTGTTAACTCTTTCCTCTCCCCATATATCTATCCCTAACCTATTCAAAACTCTATCATCATACTCTTATTATTCAGGTTATCGCATTAATTATTCCAAATCAGAAGCCCTCCCTTTGCATCTTAGTGAGGATGCCAGGTCTCTCCTAGCTGCTAACTTTAATTTTTCATGGCGCTCCAAGAAAATTAAGTACTTAGGTGTGTTCATCACGAATTCCTATGATTCTCTATATTCCGAAAATTTCCCAACCCTTTTTAAGTGTATTGAGTCTGACCTACGAGCCTGGGACAAACAGATTATAACCTGGTTCGAACGGATAGTCTCAGTAAAGATGAACATCCTACCCAGGCTTTTGTATCTGATTCAAACAATTCCTGTACGCATCCCCGCTGAGGCTTTATGTCGAATGCAGAAACTCTTCCTAAAATTTGTATGGTCTGGTAAACCTCCTAGAATTAGGACTTCCACTCTGGTGTGTGACCCACTAGCTGGAGGCAGAGATTTACCGGATATCCGTAAATACTATCATGCAACCCACCTGAGCCAGGCTCTCGCTTGGTTTTCTCCAGCGCCCCATCTACCCTGGATACGAATCGAGCACTTGTCGGCCGGGGTCTCCACCTTGGTTTCCCTACTCACACCGGTCAAGCCACATCGGACGATACAAATGTGTGCCCCCTCCACAAAATTCACCTGCTCCCTGTGGTTTTTCTGCGTTCGGCATTATGGTCTCTCTACTTTTCCATCTCCCATCACTTCTATTTGGGATAATCAGGATTTCCCCCCTGGCTCCACCTTACGGTCCCATTCGTGGCTCCACCTGAACCCACGCCCGGGACTGGTGTTTGATTTTATAGAAGGTTCCTCCTGGCGCTCCCTAAAATCTCTGTGTGATAAATATGGCTTTTCCCAACCTGTACTTTACGAATATCTACAACTCCGCTCCTTCTTAAGTTCCCTTCCTAAACCCCAGGTTATTCGCCAACTCACCCCTTTGGAACGTCTCTGTATTTATTCCCCTATGCGACAGGGTATTATTTCTATAATTTATGGTTTATTACGCTCTCTGAAGGCAGCAAACATACTTCCCCATGAACGTAAATGGGAGCAGGACCTGGGCCCTCCCCCTGAGGAAGATTCATGGGAGATCATTAGACAAAATGTAGCCCAGTCCTCAATTTCCTCCCTAGTGAAGGAAAACTCCTATAAAGTCTATACTAGATGGTATCGGGTCCCAGCGACACTGCATAAGATTTTCCCCGGGTCCTCCCCATTGTGCTGGCGTGAGTGTGGTCAAATTGGAGATTTCAAACACATTTGGTGGTCATGCCCCAAAATCCGCCCGTTCTGGGCCCAGGTGGAAACTCTTATTGGATCTATTTTCTGTTCTCAGGTAACATTGGGGCCCTGGTCGGCTCTATTGGGCCTACCTTTGCCTAATTTTGGCAGCCATGCGGGCAACCTGGTACTCCAAATTCTTCATGCTGCCAGATGTGTGATAGCTAAAAGTTGGAAAAAGACCACTACCCCCCCTAGGAGCATGTTACTGTCTAAAATATGGCATATCTCCATGATGGAGAAAATCACAGCTTCCTTACATGACAGGTCAGAGAAATATAGGAGGACTTGGGAACCTTGGTTCACTTATGCTATATCCTCTACTGCCAGGGTATGATATACTGTGTCAAACGGGTTCCAATAGGCAAAAGTGGTGATATACTGTCCAGGGTTTTAAGGATTGAAGATAGTGGGGGCTACCCCCCATGACATGACTATACCTTATATGCTCCCTTAGTGGTCCCCCACTCTCCCATCCCCCCTCCCCTCTCTTTCTTACTCTCTTCATCTCTGATCTTTTCTTTCCCTTTCTCTCTTTACCTTTTGTTCAAACACGGAAAAACTGTTGTCGACATATATATTGTATTGATGATGTTCTCCCCTGTTCTTGCTATGTTTGGTCATATCCCACGGGATATCATGTATGTTATTTTGAATTTATTTGGAGTCATCATCTCCTGTTTGATTTGTATCAGCTTATTCGACTTCTCTTCAATAAAAGTATTGCATTAAAAAAAAAAACACTGACAATGATTGTAACAATCATAAAGAACAAACCAACAATTCCTCCACAGTTGCTTGCAAAAGGGGCTCAAAAGTACACCTCAACATTTTCATTCACGAAAGATATTGTACACCCCGTTGAAAGGAAAGTGCGTAGTCCTGCATAGCACTCTTCAACAGGATAGAAAAATAGCAGAAACAGACACAAAGAAACCTCAAGTCATTCTGGATTATAACAGCACCAATGGAGGAGTAGACACATAGATAAACTGGCCTCCCACTATTCCTGTTTGAGGAAGACAAACAGATGGCCGATCATAGTTTTTTCCAACATCCTAGACATTTCTGTGTATAATGCTTTTGTATTGTTCATCAAGATCAATCCAGCATGGAATATGACCTTGTTTCACAAAGGAGAATCTTCATTGAGAAGCTTGGCATGACTTTGGTTTCCAACCATATTGAAGGAAGAAATCATCTGCCAAGAGCAAGGGCTGCCTGAGAATTGGTGGTGAGTATTCGAAACTCAGGACAACCTGAACCCTGACCAGAAGCAACTGTAAGTGTAGCAAGTTCTGGCAAAAGGGAAAGATGTCACTTGTGCCCACAGACTGACAACAAAAGTCCTGTAAAGTGTTTCAAATTTGGGAAGTTCACTTGTAAGACACATTTCATTCAAGTGTGTAATGATTGTATATAACGGAACAACTTACAGACTAACAAATTTACAAATTTTCTATGACTGCCCTTCAATGTTTGTTCAAACATCTAAAATTGTATTGATGGATGTAATCTAAATATTTAGTCTGTATTGTGTATTTTTAGTTTAGAAAATAAACGAATATACACAAGTGCGAATTTTCATGTTCTATCAAACAAATGTAAAAATAAATATATGTAATAAATACAGGAAAAATATGTCAAACATTGTATTGTTCGAAAGTTTACAGTGATTTTCAGGGGTGAATTACAGCATTTTTATTCCATAAATACAGAGTGGTTCATTAAATTCATACTCCCTTATGGTTATGAAAACTTACCTGCAAGGCAATGTTAAATGATACACAAATGCAAAAAAAAAGAAAACAAAACAATAACTAAATAAATAATTAAATTACTAATATTAATAAAATATGACTACAATTCCATAACATTGAATATTACACCATGGGTGATTTTTGACCCTAACCCCTTAGGTGTATGCTCCATTGCAACACCCTAGGAAGTTTAAGCGAAAAAGCAGAGAATCCAGGTGCATACCAGTAAGCATAACCTACTGTATCTTTCTCATCCATGCCACTTGTTACTCTTATTTCTTGCACCACCTTGTAAAGTATTTAAAGTAATTGGCTCATTTAAACTTTTTTTCAGCTGGCATTATGCCTGGAGCTGTATCTATCCCTGTATTACTTTAAAAAAACTTCATCTTTTCCTGTTTTGTGTGTCCAGTTTTTTTTTTTTTACATTGGTCCAAGTTTAGGAGTCTTTATGGGAGGCAGAATAGAACCTAGTACTACCCTACACATTTAACAGACTTTTCTGTATCAAACATATTTATTCAGTAAAAATTACATAAGCAGTCAGGAAAAGAATAAACAGCTCATAATAAATATACATACATACTGTACATACAGAAATATAACTAGTAGAAGACAGAACTAAGCTTTCTAATCACACATTCTGACACCTCATATTAAGATGTCTGTCTTTTCTTGTTTTCAGCTGTCTTCTGGTCTCTTTGTTATGGTGAGCTGGTTTAGCACTCAGACCCCCCCACACCACACACAGTAGACTTGGTAGAAAAAGATGCTACCATTGCAATTCTTCCCTTAAACTGCATGTTGTGACTATACCTTTAGTAAAATTGTACTACTATATATACTATTTTTACAGTATTATGGTAATTATTTCAGCTACTGGTTGGGAGGATGATAGTTTATGAGCAATGGGACCCCCCCCATTTGGCTTTTGTCTATGATATGTGCCAACAAGCACCAGTGAACCTCTGTAAACTAGGACTTACAGTCACTAAAAGTGTTATTCCCTTTGCTAAATTTATATAATTACCCTCAGTATATAAATGAGAAATATTTATTATCCCTGTGAATAATAAAATGAAAGATAGTTCTTCCTCTTTAATAAATCAATACATATTACATAACAGAACAGTATACAGTACCCTTTTTATAATAAATATTAAATATTTTCTCCATGAGTAATACAAAGTTATATATTTTACACTAATGAATAAAAGGACAGATCTATAATACTCCCTAGTCAAACTAAATAATTATTAATTCCCTTTATTTAAAGAAATATGACCACATACATTTTCATCTAAGATGGTATCTGAATTTATGTAATACAGTAAGTAGTATGCCATAATACTGGGTATAATGAAGGACCAATCATGGCAAGCCATTCTGAATAGTTTTTAATGCAGAGGTGATTTGTAACCAGCATTAATGTAGTTTAATTATTTAATATATTTCATTTTTTCAAAAGACAATTTTATATAACGGAGTGAAAACTTCATATTTGCAGATTATAAACATGAAATAGTAGTGTTTATTGATATAAAATAAATAAGTACTAAACTAAATGATAAAAAAGTTTAATCAAGATAAATGTATCTTTATGCAATTAACCATTAAAAATCACAATGGCAAACTAAGAAAATCTGAGATGGAAAAGTTAAGAACACATAAGAACACAAATTTTCTGCAGATACTAAAGAATCCCTTAAATGCATAAAAATGGACAGAGATTCATGTGAAACAAACATAATATCAGTATTTATAAGTCACTCACCATACCAATACAACAATATGAGTTACATTTTACGCACCTGTTCACTAGAGGGACCTATGAGACCTTGAGAAGGTTCAGAGGCAGACAGCTTTTTCAGGGACTGGAAATGTTAAAATAAAAAAGACTAGGAAACATGTACTATGTGTCTTATTATTAACCATGAATATATCCTAGCTCAATAAAAAACACGTCTATTGGTGTTTTATTAGCTAGCAGTCTAGGTGAAGATGATGTGGAAACATTTTTTTTCACTTTAAATGATTACAGACTATGGTATTCTTCACCAAGAAAGTTGATAATTCATATAAACATGGATTTGATATTTTTGTTATAAATACATACAAATATGGGAGTCACTGACCCAGGTTATTAATCGGATTGTTACTGTGGGGGTCTGAGTCTAAATTGTTTCCCCACTCTAAGAATAAATTTGTTCCTGCATTGTAGAGATTTTGGTTTCATTTTCCTTGGATCAACACTGCAAGCGCAAACTTTAAACTATATATTACAAGTTTATATGAAAAACCAGCTGGACAAGAAGTTAATAAATCTTTTGAAGTTTACAGAAATGTACTTTTCAATCCTTTAACCCAATAGTGACAACTAAAGAAGGATTGCTTGAACTTACTAGTTTAAATATAAAACTGCACAATATGAGTTTTATTTGCATCTGTTACAAATTTCAATGTGTTTACTGTACCTTTTCAAATATGGAGTCATATAACTGACAAACTGCTCAGGTAACATATTTCACCCAACTCTTTTCTTTACAGTTTACTTTAGAGTGCTCTAGAAAACACCATCATAAATCTAAATTAAGGTGCTTTTCTTTCCACCACAACTCCATAATAACAAAGCTCATTGTTAATTTTTATGTTAGGTAAAGGAAAGTTCAGTCTTTTTATCACCTTAACAAATATATCAGTTATTCTAGCATTCTAACTGACTATTCACAGCAAGTGACAAAATAAATAGGGATATTTTTGCAATGCCTCAATGCATCAAGATATGTGGTGAACCAAACACACCTGTGCACTTTACAATTTGTAAATCTTTTCATATATCTTACTCCATATTATATTCAGCCATACAGGATTTAAAGAGATTTTTGTAGAAAAAATAAACCTAAAAAGTGTAATACTGTACCTGTATATGTAGTATCGATTTAATGAAAAGAAATGTACAACCTTTTCTTGACTTTCATAAGTGACATGACTAGAACAATCCAGAACAATCCTGCAGTCATCGACTAAACAGAGTATAAGCATGAACAAAAACTTGGGTGTTTTTGTTAAGTTAAGATTGACCCAGGCCAATGAAGAAAGTTCAAATAAATATTTATTCACAGATGAATCATTGCCAAAGCATAGACATGCATCAGTTTCAGTATTAGAAATTAGTCCAAGTGGGCATCATCCAACCAGCTAACTCATCGCATTCTGCTGTAGATCTATCAATTATATTTATAACTTATAACTTAAAGTCACAGTTCATAATTATCAGCGGTTGTCCCGAGTTATGGTATCCTCCCATACTTCATTGATTGGCAAGCTTGATGTTGTATAATCCACATCAGCAGTTCAGTATGTGTCTATTGCTCGATTGTCCCAGCAACCCTTGGTACAAGTCCAGGGTGATTCCCTTTATGAGAACATGCAATCAAAGAAGACTTGCGTTTTCTGTTGATTAGACCCTCAGCACATACATTATGATATGTCATGCTTATTAGTCATCTTGCTTAATGAACATCTTGCTAACTTAGCTTGAGATCAGCCATAATATAACTTATAGTATGTCATTTACTTTCACACAAAAACATATATACTGTATATTATACTTTTTCATACTTTTTACCTCATTAATTAACTATCTTTCATATTTCCAGTGGTGGCTGAAGCCCCTGGGCTGTGGCACCAACTACCTTGTGCAGGGGAAGAACACTAAGCGCATATAAACATACATGTGTAGATATATGTAATATATGTGCTGGTGTGCGTCTGGTGGGATATATTGTTTCTTTGCATGGTAAAAACTGTCTAATATTTTCACTGCAATTTAGATTTCAATTTGAACACACCCCACCCAAATTTTAATCTGTACACAAAATGGAAAATATTTAACCCAGCACTAGTTAGTTGATAAATACCTGCCGCTTTTCTGTGGGTGTACTCGCCCCACCAGGATATGTTAATATAAAAAGACAACACTAAGTGGAGAAAAGCACTGGTATTTTAGCAATTTAATTATATCCTAAAATTACACATTAAACAACAATGTCATAGAAACAGACAAAACAATATATAATAATATATAATAATGTTGACAATTACCGTCCGGTACATAAAAGAGTTCCACTAAAAAAAGCAATTGCTGTAGAATTCAAAGCAGCTTGCGGTTATGTTAATATTGGTTTAGAATTTTGTTAGATAGTAAAAGACACTTTCATTTGCCAGCAAGGTTTTAGTAGCAAGCCTCATTTATGGAACATGGAGGGGGTCACACATGACACTTTACCCATCCACAGAGTCCACAAGTTCTTTGCTCCTCCTGGCCACTGGTGCTTTTCCTTGTGAATGCGGTCTTATCGCTACCTCACTGTTGGTACTAATATAAAAGCCTAATAGCTTTTCTTGCTGTTAGTACCAGCAGCGAGTTGGAGGTAGCGATAAGCGTGATACTGAAGGTTGGACATGGTTGATAAGGAAGAACCCTGTGTAGTGGACTCCACACACTGGCTTTTAATAAAGGCCCCTTCCTCCGGATAAGACTGTGTTCACAAGGATCAAGCACAAGCGGACAGGAGGAGCAAAGAACTTGTGGACTCTGTGGATGGGTAAAGTGTTATGTGTGACCCCTCCGTGTTCCATAAATGAGGCTTGCTACTAAAACCCTGCTTGCAAATTAAAGAGTTGTTATATTATCTAACACTAATCTAAATCTCTCTGTACACATTATATGGTTTTGCCCAATTACTGTAATTACTTTTTTGGTTTGCTAGCAAACCTGAATAAGGCCCACTGTCAGGCATCTTATGTAACCTTGCATTCAACACCTACTATCTCTGGGTCTAGATGAGTTATCTTTAAAACAGGAAAATCAGTGCATAAAAGGAACACAAAGTCTGAAGAACAAAGTGAAAGTTCACAAACTTCACAAATCCAAGCGACTTCCTCACATATAAGACTATCTACAGCTCTTATCGTAAGGCCCTGGGCACTGCCAAATTAACATATTTCCAATCTCTTATCTCTGCTGATACCTCTAACCCCAAGTGACATTTAAATCCCTTCTTAACCCTCCCTCACCCAACAAGGACAAGATTGGTAAGATCCAAAATGAAATGGTATGCTGTTACTCAGTCAGATACTGTACCTACTTAATTACCTATCTGAACCCTCTAGCATCTTCTCTTCATTTTATTTCAGTGTTAACTTCTCTGAATCTACCTCCTCTTCACTACCTCTATCAGTTTTAGGCTCATTTTTAGGTTTTTGGCTTTTCTCAATTTAAACCACTGGTCTTGGCAAACTAATCAGGTCTTTGGGGTTTAAATATCATCTGTATGTGGATGATACTCAAATATACCTATCCTTTCCAGATTTGTCACCATCTGTATTGGTCTATGTCACTTTTACTGTTTACTATTGTGGGTGTGACAACCCATATATCTATGGTGGCTGCTTATCCCGAAGTAACCCACGGTAAGCACCTAGGCAGTAGTTATTACCTTTTTCACCAATGTCACTGAATGCCTTTCTGCCATTTCATCTTGGATGTAATCTCGCTACCTCAAACTAAATATTTCTAAAACAGTATTAATTATATTTTCACCAGCCACTGTTGGTAACTGGACAATTAACCCTACCCCACAATCTTGCTACCTAGGTGACATCCTTAATTCTGAACTGTCCTTTGTTCTCCACGTTTAATCTGTCTCTAAATAATGTTACATACATTAAAAAAACATATCCAAAATATGACCATATCTTACAAAACACAGTGCACAACCTGTGATCCATGCACTCATTATCTCTTGCATTGAATATTGCAATTGTCTCCTTACTGGTATTACCAAAAATAGGCTCTCATCCCTACAATCATTGCACATATGTCATATAACATTTATATTACATATGTGCAATGATATACCCTTTTAAAAAATTAAATATAATAAAGAATAGATTTTAATATAATTCTGTGGAAAGGGAAAGAGTGCAACCAATTTTAACTTATTCTTATTTTCTTATTTTTCTTTTTGTCATTGGATATTTATCTATAGAGTCAGAGGGTGGCACCAATAGAATGCTTCAAATGTGGAAATATTCTCTACAGAAATAGGCATTAACAATTCCCTGCATTTTTATCAACATAACAAATTATCTTGGTGCAGGAACTTCCTGTTTTGTTTTCCAAGTCGCTCCCATTCATAATTGCAGGGTTTTCTTTTGGCTGCACCCACTCTGTAGAATGCCCTCCCATGCACAATAAGACTCTCCTCTAGTCTCCAAACCTTCAAGCATTCCCAGGAAACTTAACTCTTCAGACAGCTAAACATTCTTATCTAATTATATCTCTTCTGTACAGTCCACACATAATATCACATATTACCCCTGGCCAACATTGCTATGTGACAGCCCACCAAGAATCTTTGCAATCTGGCTGTGCCATTATGAAATAGAAAGCACCAATTCATATTTATCATTGACTACTTACATATAGATTGTAGGCTTGCAAGCAGGACATTCTTACATCTATGTCTGCCCAATTTTGTTTTATCACTCTTTTTTCAAATTGAAAAGCACAAAGAAATATGCTGCGCTATATAAGAAACAGTTAAAAAATAAATAAAATCCTGAAAACAGTCTAAGGGTGTTCATGAGTGCTATGTCTAGGTCTGACATTTCATATACTGACATGATTCTAATCCTCGCAAAGCCTCCTTTCACTATCTATGAACCCTCTGGAAATTTGAGGATGAGTTGTAGTAAAAAGATGTTTATAATTTAGACATGGAAATTGAGGATGCTACTGTAGTAGTGCAGTATGATGAGGGTGGTATTTGTGAATCTGATGCTAAAGAGGAAGTTTATGATGAATAAATGAATGAATGAATGAATGAATGTGTTGGACAAGAATAAGTTGATAAAATTCAGGAGGGGAATATTGTTTGTGTCAAAGAAAGCCAGCCACTAGTGGCAGCAGTTTTCAACAGTAATAATGATATTGTCATGCCTAGGCATAGGACCAAAAAAATCCACCTCTTTCATGTGGAATATTTTTTTTCTCAAAATACTGACATTTATCAAGGCATCTGTACCATTTATGGCACCAAAGTAAGTAGAGGTAGGGACGTAAACCATCTCGGAAACCCTCTTTCCAGTTACATCATCTGTAGAAAGTTCATACAATTATTTATCAAAATCTAAAAACTCCTGTAAAATAATAACAAGCTTTCAAGCATCAGCTACCAGAAACATGGATAGATCCCAGCACATGCAATCTCCACCACCACACCTTCATCATCAACTTCCTTATTAAAGATCGGTGGTAGTACTCCTGACTTCTCCCCTGTACAGGATTCCTTAGGAGAATCTTTGCAGGCTGGGGCTGCTGCTATGGCTGGGTGTGAGTTTTCATCGCAGAACGAGACCAAGAAGACTAGTAGTTTAAAAAAAATAGACTGTAAAATAGGCAAGTACAATTTCCTGGGGGGTATTTAATTAGTGCCGTTTTTTCATCAAGTTGAAAAAACTGCATTTTTCCCCTGTTTTTTGGGCCTCATTCAGAACTGATCGCAGCAGCAAATTAGTTTGCAGTTGGGCAAAACCATGTGCACTGCAGGGAGGTCAGATATAACATGTGCAGAGAGAGTTAGATTTGGGTGGGGTCTGTTCAATCTGAAATGTAAATTGCAGTGTAAAAATAAAGCAGCCAGTATTTACCCTGCACAGAAACAAAATAACCCACCCAAATCTAACTCTCTCTTCACATGTCATATCTGCCACACCTGCAGTGCACATGGTTTTGCCCAACTGCTAACAAATTTGTGGCTGACTTCCAGTTCTGGCATGAGAGCATGAGCAGCGTCTCTCTCCAGCTCTGTATCTCACCCCGGCTTTACCTGCTGCTACCCTGTTTACCGCATGCCTCCATCGCTCCCGATCCCCGCGCCGCTTGGAAGTTAGTATGGACAAGTATTTGGCTGCGTCCCCGGCTCAAAAAATGCCATCTCCAGTACAGCAGCCACGTCAGGAGAAATGCCGCGGTGACCACAATATGGCGCCAGACGCAGACACAGCTCCAGGGACGCCAGAATCAAAAAAGACAATTTCAGACCTCTTTTCTGATTCTCCGTTGGGCGGAGACCACACGGACAGTACAGGTACATTTACTTTGACATGCAGATATGGTAGCAGCCATTCAGGCCACTCTGGAACCCCTTTTGCAGAAAGCTGTGTCTGATATTACTTCCCAGCTGCACCATCTAAATAGCAGAGTGTCTGATACTGAGAGACATGTCAGTGATGCTAGAGACAATATCACTATCCTCCAGAAAACAGTCCATACTCTAACAGTTGATAATGCACACCTGTCTGAGAAACTGGATAGTATTGAAAATAGAACAAGGAGGAACAATTTAAGAATTATTGGTCTCTCTGAATCCCTTATTGGGGCCTCTCTCGCGCATTTTGTTTGTAATACACTCCCCAAGATACTCCATATTGAAGCTGATTGTGCTGATCTTATTATTGAACGGGTGCATAGAATAGGAGGTGCAGCTAAACAATCCCAAAATCGCCCGAGAGCAGTCATTTTCAAGACTCTGAACTATTTACATAAGCAGGTGATATGGAAGGCATTGCGGAAAGTTAAGCCGCTTATGTGGGAGGGACATTCCCTGAGGATATTTCAGGACTATTCGGTGGAACTTTCAAAGCTGAGGAGATCCTTTTCGCCAATTTGTTCTGACTTGGTTAGAAGTTACCGTTTTTCATGATGTTTCCTGCAAGACTTCGTATTTTGACTGACTCTGGACATTTAGATTTTACCAACCCTGCTGATGCAGAAGCTTTTTTGAAAGAGGAAGCTGATGGGAAGCATGGTTCAGATATTGCTGATAGTTAATCCACTGGTTTATTGTCGTCAACTTATATATATATATCTGTTTCAGTATTTTCATTATGGCACATATTAGATATTGGATTATATTCTTGAAGGGTATATACTAGCTATATTTTATGGTTGATATGCCTTTGGAGTTGTTGCTTTCAAATATTCATTATCATGCTATGCGGTAGCAGTTCAGTTTAGCTTATACTATATAGCATAAATATGCCGGTGGTAAGAAGAGCTGTGTTGTTTTTTCTTTCTTTATTTGTTTGTTTCTTTTGAATCTCCCTATGTTTGGGACCCAGGAGGTAAAGACTGGGGATTGTTGCTGGAGGTCCTATTTGATGTTGGTATTCTGCTAATTTTGTTCACTTTACAATATGATTGTATTTGTTAATGTGATGTTTTGTTATTGTCTCCTATTGCTCTTTCCTTATTCTTCCCCTCTCTTCTTTTTCTGTCTAGCTCCACGATTCAAATATCTTTTTGATATTTTATATACAGATTTTAATAATGTCTTTTAAAATTGGATCGTTAAATATTTGTGGTATTCATACACCTGCTAAACGAAGAAAACTATTGATGTACTTAAATAAATTATCTGTGGATATCATTTGCTTACAAGAAACCCATTTATTGACGCCTGAGGTTAAAAAATTACAAATGTTAAATTGGGTATTACTGGGTTCATCCTCCTATAATACTAAATCGAGAAGAGTGGCAATTCTTGCCAAGCGTTAACTCAATATCCAGGTTTCATCTGTGTTTAATGATATAGAAGGCCGCTATGTTATAGTGGGGATTGTATTTGAAGGTGTTATATACAATATTTGTAGTATATATGCCCCTACTCCTTATAAGAAATCATTTTTTGCAAAACTGCTAGCCAAGCTCCATCTACACTAATAGTTTGTGGAGATTTTAATTTAATTGCTTCCTTTTTAGATCGATCTCCTCCTCCGAAGTCTCTACTTCTACTTCTTAGGTTGGGTATTGATTTCTTTGCTAAATTTTTGAATTTGATAGACTCATGGAGAGCACTCAACCCCATAGAGAGGAAATATTCCTGTCTTTCCATGACTCACAACACGTGGTCACGTATTGATTATGTTTTTGTGGCTAACCCCTTTTTCCCAAAGTTCAATCTGCATCTATTGAGCTCACTGTTTTATCTGATCATTGCTTAGTCTGTATTATTTTAAGTTTTAAGAAGTCTGAGAATATTAGTCCTATGTGGAGGTTTCCAGTTTACTTGACCAAATCAAATTTATTTAAAAAACGATTGGTGCAAGCTTGGAATGATTATCTTTTTCATCATGAGGGATATGCATTAAGTGACCCTTCTGTTTTTTGGCAAACAGCTAAAGTAGTATTAAGGGGTGAACTTATACAATTCCTTTCTCAAATGGTAAAAAAGAGAAATGATTCTTATATTAGTTTACAGTCTCAACTTTCTACTTCATTTCAATTATTTAAACAGTCCCCTTCTCTTGTTACTAGACTCAATACCTTACTGTCCAAACACATTTTAATGAATTTCTTTAAATGAGTAGAGATAAATACTTGTTTAATGTAAATTCTAAATTTTATAAGTTTGGTAATGAGACTGGAAAGCTCCTTACTAATCTTCTGCAGGGTTCTAGACATAAGACGGTAGTACACCCTTTGAAGACCTCGGATGGCTATCTAACTACGTCGGATCATCAAATAGCGAATACTCTGAAGTCTTTTTATGAGAGTTTGTACTCTTCTCCGTCTACTTCTCACTTCTAATTCTTCTTCTTTTTCTTCCTTTTGGGACCTTCTTTCATTGCCTCAGCTTTCTGATTCTTTTTCACAAACTTTGACAGCTCTGATTACCCCAGATAAAGTATCAAAGTTATTAAACAGTTGAAATTGGCAAAAGCACCTGGCCCAGATGGCTTTTCTACTGAATTTTACCACCTGATGAGTCCGCTTATAGATAAACCATTAGCGGATTGTTTTAATCATATTATCGAAAGTGGCACGCTCCCTCTACATTTCTCAGATGCGATTATTAAGGTTTTGCCTAAGGAAGGTTGGAATTTAAATCTTCCGTGTTCATATAGACCTATTTCACTTCTTAATAATGATTATAAGATATTTACAAAAATCTTAGCTGAACATTTAAAACCTGTTTTACCTTTTTTGATCCATAAAGATCAAACTGGATTCATTACAGGACGTCATTCGATGGTAAATGTGAGGAGGGTTTTATCTGTGATACAACATGTCTGTTCAAATGCTTCTTCTTCATCTTCGTCTCATATTGTGGTTATCAAATGTGGGACTACAGTTGCAAATTTTATTAATTGTACATGGGATTGTTATAAATTGAGAATATTTTGGTGTAAAGCTATTTATTTTCTAAATTCTGTGTTTGGTTTGCAATTAAGTCCGGATCCGAAGGCTTGTTTGGGGTTTAGTTTATCTGCTTGGTGTTTAGGAACCAACAAAAATTGTATTCTACCTCTCCTTATTACTATTCTTACTGTATGTAAGATAAGTATCCTACTTCACTGGACTAAGAAGACGGCCCCTTCAATTTTGGAGGTTAAATGTAAATTAACACATATTTTGTATTATGAAAGGAATTACGCCTGTCTGAATTTAGGTACGAGTATACAAAAATTTTATTTTAAATGGGTTCCTTTTAGAAACACTTTAGATCCGGATGTTCAGCTGCATATCTGTAAAGTCTTTGGGGATTATTTTCTTTAATATTTTCTGAAAATATTTTCTAGACTTGTTATGTCCTGCCTTGAGACCCAATTTAGTCTTGGTGTTCTTATTATGTAAAATTGCAATTTTATTTCTAGTTTTTTTAACTTTTTTTAATCGTGGAGTGTATCTTCTTCTCCCCTCTCTTCTTTTTCTATCTTCTTTCTTCTTTTCTTTGACTTTCCCTACCCCCCTCTTAGGTATTTTTAATTTATGTTTTTAATTTATACTTAGTCAAAAGGTTCTATTTTATTCAAGTAATTTGTCTCGTAATTTCTCGCACTACAATAGATGATGATTGTGCCATTATTGTTGCTTTATACATGTAATATCTTTGAATACTGCTTACTATTTCCAATACTTGGCAGAAATTTGGCATATGTACAGAAATGAGACTATTGTTGTGACTTTGTAACTTTATTTTCTCTTTGAAAAATGTTTTTCTACTAATTTTCTTCTGCCTTCAACTGTTTTGATTTATATGATGAAAAATGTAAATTAAAATATCTTTAAAAAAAAATTTGCAGCTGCAATCAGATCTGAATTACCCCCTTAGGTCGAATTTACATTCAACCTACTCAATGCCCGTGCTGTTTTTTCGACTGGTCGAAAAATCTGTCACTGGCAAAAACCATGTGTATCAGCGAATTTGCTGCTGATACATGTGTTTTGATTAATTTTCTGGCGTTTTCACCCATTTTTGGCACAATTTTTGCCCATGCCATTTTGACAAAATAAAGGTGAAATAGCAAGGGCAAAAATGGATTAAAAAAACTGGCAAAAATGCCCACAATTGAATACACTGTGTCAAATTAGTGGTGTTTTTCTGACCAGTCGAAAAAATGGCACAAAATTGAATACTTCCCCTATGCGTCTAGTGACTTGTGGGGTCAGTATTGCAGGGCTAGATAGACTGTGCAGGCAAGTCAATTTTGACTAACTAGTATAAAGTATACTCAAGATTGACACTTAGTCAAAATCGCACATAGGCAATATCGCAAGCACACAAAGACAATATTGCATAGTCCATATCGCATAGTCAAAATCGAAGATAGCCAAAATCTCATTACATGTATGCACTTTAAGTTAGTTATTGCTCATTATATACTGAACTTTACTGTGATTCTGCCAGTCTGCTCCATCCTTGTTTTCTATGATTTATTATTTTTTAACTTGGGATTAATATGCAGTGCTTTATAATAGGGGTAATATATTACCCTGTAGCGGCTATAATCTGTGTGTTAAACATCTGTATTTATATTAGTGGGAATGCCACTACTTCATAGCTTCATATAGTTACATATTATGTTATGTTTATACATGCTGCCACTTGCCCTGTTTATATATGTTTATCTATGTCTGTTGCCTGGTGACAACTATGCACTTTTTCTTTTGGTTTAGAGAGGTCACGTAGTGCAGTTTCCCTCTGTGCCCCTGGCGCAGTTCTGTTCTGTGATGTCACTCTTTTGTGCTTGGACACAGAGTGGGCAGCAACATGGATAAGACAGGTATTTAGGTAAGTGGTTTATTTTTGTATTTTTTTAAGTACCCTGATGTAAATGGTTTTTAATACAGCATTGAAATGTTCACATACAGATGGATCCATGTTTATGTTGGCCTTTAATGGGATTAAGTGAGCCAGGATAGTCAAACTTAATCCCTTGCTGTAATGACTTAATCCCCTGATGTATTGTTCTCTGTATTGTATTGCAGCTGAGAACAATAGATGAAAGGCTTATGTTAATAAGCCATGATTTGCCTAGGTGCAGCAAAGAAGACAAGATAAATGTGGACCCATCTGTACTCTTCATTTGCAAGTGCCACCGAGGTGGATTATATATTGTGGGCTGTATGGCATATGGCAGGCAGGATGGAGTGCCGCCTCTTTGGATAGATATATATATATATATACAAAAAGAATGACCCTTATCAGGCACTTCAAAGAGCAGCACCTCACGGTAGAACCCCTGTTAGTGGGAAAAGAAACAATGTGGACAAAAAATAAAACCCGGAGGGCGCTAGAGCATCAAAGACAATTGTTTGTGTAAAATTCCATTTAATAACATAAAATTACATATAACATAAAATATATAATGTATATTAGTTTCTACATTATGTACAAGGGGTATTTACAGGAACAACCAGGTTACATCGAGACAGGTGAAAACATGAGCGCCACCAACCACCCCAGAATGTGAGCTCAGTGGTGGGGACTCTCCAATGTATACCGGGTATCCTAATCACCTTATTTTAAAACCCTTGTATATAATGTAGAAACTAATATACATTATATATTTTATGTTGGATGTTACAAATAAACATTGGAATTTTACTAATCAAAGGCTATATATCTTGGGTGTCTACAATTTTTCAGTGAGAGGGTATATTGCAGGTAAAATACCTGTCTGAGTACAATCAAGTATCGGATCCAAAAGAGATTGGATTATCCACTCCAGGCTGGGATTTTTAGAAACACGGTTGAAAGCATTCAGACTTCTACATGTTTAAATTTATATGGAGTTTAACACGAACAATTGCTTTTGATGCTTTAGTGCACTCCGGGTTTTATATATATATACATATATATATATATATATATTTTTTTTTTTCATATTTTATATATATATATGTGCAGATCGGCGGCACTCCTGGGGAACTTCTATATAAGAAATAATGACAGAGACTGCGCCCTGAGTAGACGGTAACGTTTCAGCTATATTTAGCTTTCGTCAGACCAAGTGAATACAATACGTATCATGATGGTGGATCATGTGAAGGAAGATATTAGGGGGGGTGACAGAGGAAGAATCCTTTTGCAACTTGAGATCAAATGGATTCACCTCCTAAATATTGTTTCTCCGCATGGATTAAATGAAATGATTTCTTTTAATTGCTTCCTTTAATATGTCAAATTTTCATGATTGCAGAGACTGTGTTACATTAACGGTGTCATATGTATGATGTGGTAATCCTGTTGTTGTATCCATGGTGATGGTTTCACTTTGATTTTGTCCCAGTCACCGAATTGGCGCCGTCTGCTAGTGATGATGTCAGCGGAAGTATGGGTAGTGGTGCTGCACGTGTTTTCTTACCTGGTGTCTCATTTACTGTATAAAGGTAAGCTCATTCTTTGTATATCTTTCATACCTGACGAAGGTTTATAACTGAAACGTTGTTTTGAACCCAGGAGTGTCCGGGTCATTTGTTTGACATAAGGCCGTGAGTGCCGCCTGCAATCAGCATTTGTATTACACACAGAAGGAGGGCACCGGGCAAGATGCATTTATTGTGACAGCAGGAGTGCCGAGTTTACCTGTTATCCTATATATATAAATATACAGTAAAAATGCCCCCAAGATTTACCCCAATTTAAGTATATTAGAAAGACAAGCTTTAAGAAATCTTTCGACTAATAGAGAACTGGTGATCCATTCTGCGGATAAAGGTGGCGGCATAGTCCTTTTAGATCGCATGGACTACATTAAGGAAATTGATCGCCAATTGAGTGACTCTAATGTGTACATGTCACTTGAAAAAGATCCATCATCCCACTACACTAAGGAATTTAAAGAGTTGCTCACTATGGGTGTGGACATGAGATTATTGGATGAATCCTGGTTGAAAATCTTGTTACCAGATAACCCCATTGTACCTATATTATATATCTTACCCAAGGTGCATAAAGAGGGCATACCCTCCACCGGGTCGTCCAATAAACTCCGCCCGTGGTTCATTACTTCAACCACTTTCCATTTTCTTAGAGTCGGTGCTGCAACCATTGGTTCAACAACACAAAAATTATTTAAGTGATACTACATCATTACTTAATAAGGTAGCACTGTTGGTCAATGTTCCTGATCAAGCTTGGTTGATTTCGCTCGATGTCTCTAGCCTTTACACCATTATACCGCATTCTGACTGCCTAACGGCCATTAAACAATTATTGTTGTCTGGAGGTAAATTCGACCTGGTACATGTGGATATTCTTCTTCTTATGTTAGAGTTTATACTTACAATTTTTTTTAATGTTTAACAACATGTATTTTCTCCAAAAACAAGGCTGTGCCATGGGCGCTTCAGTGGCGCCTACATACGCAAATGCATATATGTTTTTGATTGAAGACCAGTTATTTTTTGCAGATTCATCTATTTCATCTAAGATATTTTTCTATACTAGATATATAGATGATATTTTGTTAATTTGGACAGGGACCCAGCGTGAATTTGTTGACTTGATTGAATTAAATAATGCATCCTCCATGCCGGTCAAACTCTCCTCCACTATGAGCCAAGACACTATACACTTTTTGGATGTTCAAATTGGTATAATAGATAGAAAAATTACTACCACATTATTTACCAAAGACACTGATAGGAACACGATCCTACAATATCAGAGTAATCACCCTGCTAGTCTTAAATGCGGCCTCCCTTACTTACAAATGATACGCATATTGCGTATCAATAGCTGCCGTGAGACCGCTATCTCTCAAATTGATGAATTAATCATCAAATTTTTAGCGAGAGACTATTCATCTAAATTGTTACAGAATGCCAAAGCGTCAGCATTGAGTCAAGATCGATCATTATTGATAAAAAAGAAAGATAATTTGTCAACAGCAACCTCTAAGAAATTTCCTTGGGTAAATAGATACACACATATGTCACCCATTGTTAATCGTATCTCCAAAGAGCACTGGCATGTAATCTCTACTGATCCTGATTTACAGTTATCTAATACATCTTTGATGCCTTGCTATTCCAGAGCTAAAAACCTAGACAATCATCTGGTTAAATCTGATATTACTTCTACACCTATACAGCCCTCAGCAAAGAAATTCTTAAAGAAAAAACCAGGGTGTTTTAAATGTTCTTGCACTACCTGCAAATTTTTGATTCAAGGTGATTCTTTTAATCACCCACACTTTGGTACGAAATATTGCATCCAACATCATCTCAAAAAGATACAAGAAACAAAGGTAGCAGCGCTGACTGAGTTGATGTATATAATAAATAATATGAAGAATTGAGTGATGAAAAAAATTAAACAATTTAATAAATCATTATAAATAATAACAACGGCCTTTATATAAAATAGGTTAAATAACCATATCATAAAAACAATTCATAAGGGTCAAGAATTGACTGCCTAACACATAAGCATCCGTTCCTAATGTAAAACCTGGAACTTTTTAACAGATGGAGACAGACTGACAGCGCAGTCACACCGAAGCACTTTACCCAATAACCGCTAGAGGTGTAGTCCCTTAGGAAACGTCACTGAAGTTGTGGCTTCCAATTGGTCAGAATCGGGATCCTCATTTGTTACGGTGTCCTCTTTATGAAGATGGGGTGAATGGTGCTCCTTAATCGGGAATTGATGTCTCAGTTGATCAGCAAGTGGCAAAAGTCCAGTGTTTGGTCCGGATAATGTGTGGCAGTCAAATGAAGGGTTAAAATTGACCCAGATAGCCTCCTCCTAACGCGTTTCACTGCTAGGCACTGCAGCTTTTTCAAAGGTGATTTAGGTAGGCCTCTGGCAGGGTATTTATACCTTGGATAATTATCAAACAGACAACAGCTGTATCACTCAATCCTTCTAAATACATGATCTATACATAAAAACAATAATCATAGCCCATTAATGGTTATTTTATAACTTGTGGGGACAGACTCAATAAGGAAGACTCTCTTTCTTTGTAAATAATTTGATTAGAAATAAAAAACGATTTTTTCTGATTGACCTATAGGTTATTACTTCCGGGTCATAGGGGTTCGTGTATAAAATAGGGAGGTTGAATCAAACCTCATATCTCCAATCTACTAGTTACAGTTATCAAACCTTTGTAAACTTTATACTTTGATAATAACATTCTACAATAATCGATTGGCGTGGACCTTTCTTTAGAATTGTAATCCACACTAACTGTGGTCATTTCCGCTAAATGGAGCGCACTCGCGTTCCAATGGGCGGAACAAGTCTGCTTCCTAGTTTCCGGTCACGTGACCCTGTGACGTTTCGCCGCCTCTGGGAATTGTAGTAAAATGACTCGGCGGTGAGGTACACGTGACCGGACTGCACAATGTACTGACGCGTGGCCATACACTGCCCCACTGCCTCTGGGAATTGTAGTAAACAGCGGGGCAGTGAAGATCACGTGACCGGACCGTGAAGTCAGTTATTATAGTTGCTGATCGGCAATAAGTTATTATAGATAGATGTAGAGATACTGTTTTATTAAATAAACAACTTAGTATTTTTTCTGTCTTATAGCCATATATATACAGAAAGAGGAGGGAAAAAAGGGGAAAAAAAGACAAAAAATAATAAATAAAAAGAGTGGGAAGGAAAATATATATGTAATAATGTAGTGTCAGATACTCATATCTGTTGCCATAGTAACCATCCTCTTTTCTGCCAGTACGAAATAATCTACTAGGAACAGGTATTTGTTTGGATGTGTTAAAGACCAAATATTTTGCTTATACAATTTTATATCTATCAATCTAGTGCTTGAAAACATTCTAGAAAAAAAAGGAAATTTTTTGGTTGTTTAGTCCTCTTGGGATCTCATTCTTCTTATCATTACACATAATTGCTAAGAATAATCAAGATATCAGTAGATAAGAATATTTATTTCTCATAGCTTATTTTAATCAAGGATCATTGTTGGGTAAATAAACCTTGAGAAATATATTTTTAAACTCACTTTGTTGGATCCTCTGTTCAGCTTAAAAAGAGGATCTAGGGAGTGACCAACTTTCATTCATATGGGTAAAAGGAAAAAGAAAGAGAAACAATCTATATAATAATTGCAACAATGTATGGATTCTATCCATTCTTAATGCTACTTTAATTTATAGTATTACGGTAATAGGTTCCAATATGGCATTATATCACGGTATTCAGTTCTACTGCCTCATTGAGACCCCCTGGGAATATGCTGTTCATTTGGTACATCCAAAAAACCTCCTGTCTGCAAAGTCTTTTGTATCTGTCCCCTCCTCGTAGAGTATGGGGTATATGTTCTAGACCTAGAAGTTTTAAACATTTTGGGTCTCCTCCGTGTATATCGCAATAATGTTTGGGAACACTATGAGTCTGGATTTTGTTTATGATATTCCTCCTGTGTTCTAAAAAGCGGGTTCTTAGTGTTCTTGTTGTTCGTCCTATGTATTTTTTGCCGCACCCACATGTCAACATATAAATGACATATGAAGTGTCGCAATTAATAAAGCTCCTGATTTCCAATATTCTATCTGATATTTCAACTTTAAACGTTTTGGTTCGGTTGGAAATGTAATTGCACGTTATACATTTATTTTTACCACATTTAAAACAACCTTTTATTCTTTCTTGATGGTTCTTCAGCCAATTAGCCCCTAGCTTTCTAAAAACTATTAGTGTAAATAAGGAGGGTACATGTGGGGATATTAATTGGCTGAAGAACCATCAAGAAAGAATAAAAGGTTGTTTTAAATGTGGTAAAAATAAATGTATAACGTGCAATTACATTTCCAACCGAACCAAAACGTTTAAAGTTGAAATATCAGATAGAATATTGGAAATCAGGAGCTTTATTAATTGCGACACTTCATATGTCATTTATATGTTGACATGTGGGTGCGGCAAAAAATACATAGGACGAACAACAAGAACACTAAGAACCCGCTTTTTAGAACACAGGAGGAATATCATAAACAAAATCCAGACTCATAGTGTTCCCAAACATTATTGCGATATACACGGAGGAGACCCAAAATGTTTAAAACTTCTAGGTCTAGAACATATACCCCATACTCTACGAGGAGGGGACAGATACAAAAGACTTTGCAGACAGGAGGTTTTTTGGATGTACCAAATGAACAGCATATTCCCAGGGGGTCTCAATGAGGCAGTAGAACTGAATACCGTGATATAATGCCATATTGGAACCTATTACCGTAATACTATAAATTAAAGTAGCATTAAGAATGGATAGAATCCATACATTGTTGCAATTATTATATAGATTGTTTCTCTTTCTTTTTCCTTTTACCCATATGAATGAAAGTTGGTCACTCCCTAGATCCTCTTTTTAAGCTGAACAGAGGATCCAACAAAGTGAGTTTAAAAATATATTTCTCAAGGTTTATTTACCCAACAATGATCCTTGATTAAAATAAGCTATGAGAAATAAATATTCTTATCTACTGATATCTTGATTATTCTTAGCAATTATGTGTAATGATAAGAAGAATGAGATCCCAAGAGGACTAAACAACCAAAAAATTTCCTTTTTTTTCTAGAATGTTTTCAAGCACTAGATTGATAGATATAAAATTGTATAAGCAAAATATTTGGTCTTTAACACATCCAAACAAATACCTGTTCCTAGTAGATTATTTCGTACTGGCAGAAAAGAGGATGGTTACTATGGCAACAGATATGAGTATCTGACACTACATTATTACATATATATTTTCCTTCCCACTCTTTTTATTTATTATTTTTTGTCTTTTTTTCCCCTTTTTTCCCTCCTCTTTCTGTATATATATGGCTATAAGACAGAAAAAATACTAAGTTGTTTATTTAATAAAACAGTATCTCTACATCTATCTATAATAACTTATTGCCGATCAGCGACTATAATAACTGACTTCACGGTCCGGTCACGTGATCTTCACTGCCCCGCTGTTTACTACAATTCCCAGAGGCAGTGGGGCAGTGTATGGCCACGCGTCAGTACATTGTGCAGTCCGGTCACGTGTACCTCACCGCCGAGTCATTTTACTACAATTCCCAGAGGCGGCGAAACGTCACAGGGTCACGTGACCGGAAACTAGGAAGCAGACTTGTTCCGCCCATTGGAACGCGAGTGCGCTCCATTTAGCGGAAATGACCACAGTTAGTGTGGATTACAATTCTAAAGAAAGGTCCACGCCAATCGATTATTGTAGAATGTTATTATCAAAGTATAAAGTTTACAAAGGTTTGATAACTGTAACTAGTAGATTGGAGATATGAGGTTTGATTCAACCTCCTTATTTTATACACGAACCCCTATGACCCGGAAGTAATAACCTATAGGTCAATCAGAAAAAATCGTTTTTTATTTCTAATCAAATTATTTACAAAGAAAGAGAGTCTTCCTTATTGAGTCTGTCCCCACAAGTTATAAAATAACCATTAATGGGCTATGATTATTGTTTTTATGTATAGATCATGTATTTAGAAGGATTGAGTGATACAGCTGTTGTCTGTTTGATAATTATCCAAGGTATAAATACCCTGCCAGAGGCCTACCTAAATCACCTTTGAAAAAGCTGCAGTGCCTAGCAGTGAAACGCGTTAGGAGGAGGCTATCTGGGTCAATTTTAACCCTTCATTTGACTGCCACACATTATCCGGACCAAACACTGGACTTTTGCCACTTGCTGATCAACTGAGACATCAATTCCCGATTAAGGAGCACCATTCACCCCATCTTCATAAAGAGGACACCGTAACAAATGAGTATCCCGATTCTGACCAATTGGAAGCCACAACTTCAGTGACGTTTCCTAAGGGACTACACCTCTAGCGGTTATTGGGTAAAGTGCTTCGGTGTGACTGCGCTGTCAGTCTGTCTCCATCTGTTAAAAAGTTCCAGGTTTTACATTAGGAACGGATGCTTATGTGTTAGGCAGTCAATTCTTGACCCTTATGAATTGTTTTTATGATATGGTTATTTAACCTATTTTATATAAAGGCCGTTGTTATTATTTATAATGATTTATTAAATTGTTTAATTTTTTTCATCACTCAATTCTTCATATTATTTATTATATACATCAACTCAGTCAGCGCTGCTACCTTTGTTTCTTGTATCTTTTTGATGTATGGTTGGGGTGTAACTAACCCCAAATTATTGTAGCAGCAGCATTAGAAACACAGCACCAGCTAGCGCCCGATCTTCCATTCATTTGGTAATTTCTTCTTGATCCAACATCATCTCACCTGCGACAGCACGTTTGTAATATACCAGATCCTATGTCCTTGTGGCCTCACTTATATTGGGAAAACAAAACGAAAATTTAAAGAAAGGATGGCGGGCCATAGGTCATCGATTAAGGCAGCCATTGAAAATGGCTATAGCGAGCAACCTGTTGCTCGCCATTTCACGCTTCCAAGTCTGCGTTATCGCATGATTGATCACATTCCACCTCTAAAAAGAGGTGGTGATCGTGATGCGATGTTAATTAAACGTGAAAATGAATGGATTCATCGTCTTGATGTTATTCATCCCAGGGGTCTAAATGAAATTCTTACACTATCTTGTTACTAAGTAATTTATCCCCCCTTAATTAGTATGTAATTTAACCCAGACTCCATTATGCAGCTTAGGCATTTAGGCAATGAAATGGTCTGCCGATTAAATTATAGATGCAATAAGTCATAATTGTTTTCTTAATAGGCTTAATCCAGTCTTTTTGATATATTTCATACTGTATTTCTTTAATGTGGATTGCTATACTCTGTTTCATTTTTCGCTTTCTCTGTTACAGCATTGTGGATTGCAGGGTTGTCATGGTTACTATACACACACACGAGCCGGGTGGACGTGCGTCGCGTCTATACGCGATGATGTCATCTAAATGGGACACCGCCAGAACCGCAGCGTGGTGAATGGCGCGATCCCGTTTTTGAACACTGTGATGGGTATAAAGTTTGGGTAAATCACTTTTTACTTGTTATACCTATATCCTGAAGACAATCTAATAAGATTGAAATGTTGATACGAATTTTGTCTACGTCTTATTCTTTTCCTGAGTGCCGCATCCCACATCTTGTATATATATATATATATATATATATATATATCTCCAAAGTATTTGTCATTTACACTATTACCATAACCTATTGCTTTTTTTCAATATTGTTATTAATTATATTCTTGTAAAAACATTTTTTCAATTTTCTATTTCCTGATGTGCTGGCTTATTGTCTTCTATATGCAACATTGTATAAAGCCTTGCACTCCTTTGTTATGCTTTAGATGTGAGTGCAGACTGTCTTAATCGCTTATATAAATATATAAATATAAGGCAGCAATAAGGCCGCACTAGTCAGACTTACAGTCCATTTTAAAATGTCCTTTATTACATTCGAACATTTTCGAGAAATGTTTTGTGATGTCCCGGAGGACGGGGGTTGTTCCCCAAAAACATTTAGATGTAATAAAGGACATTTTCAAATGAACTGAAAGTCTGATGAGTGCTGCCTTATTGCTGCCTTATATTTTGAATCTGGCCTTGATCCTAGGAAGGCACCACAGCAAGGAAACATTCAGCTTACAGAATGCCGGGCTTTTGCTGCATATACTGTGTATATATATATATATATATATATATGTATGTACATACTTCAGTATAGTTTGCTACAATGAAATTGTCTCTAGTGATCGGTGGTTCACAATAATGCTTTGCTATTCTCTGTTGTTTGTACTGTGGGCCGGCCTAATTCAGACCTGATCGTAGCAGCAAATTTGTTAGCAGATGGGCAAAACCATGTGCACTGCAGGGGGGGCAGATATAACCTGTGCAGAGAGAGTTAGATTTGGGTGGAGTGTGTTCAAGCTTTAAAGTAGCAGCACTGTGAGGGATACCTATTGCACATCAAAGTAATATTATACTGTTCCAAGCTATTTTTATGGGTTAAAGAACTGCAACTGTAGCTAATTGTTTATAAACAGAGAAAAAGTTACAATTTAGCTTCAGGCATTCGGCCTGGGCAATGGGTCAATATAAAGCTGGGATGTTTGTTAAATATCTTACTTTTAAAAACCAGTTGACTTTTCTACTGGTTTAATCTTCTGCAGCAGAGGCGCTTTAAAAGAGGTGCATTGTGTCAGAGTCTACTGCACATGCGCAGGTCTCTGGGAATATGGTGTCCATGCTGCATTCCTGGGGACATCTCTATTGTGCATGCGCAAATCATTGAAAAATATCCTGCGGCGGCCATTTTCCAAGTTATTTTTGCCTCTCTGCAGCCAGTGCCAGGCCTATGGAGAGTGTAGTATAACTAAAAGGGCGTAGGGTGTGTGGTGTGTGGGCCCCTCTTGACCAGGGGCCTGTGTGCACTGCTCACCTTGCACCCATTATAGACACACCAGTGTTCTGCAGAGCTTTTTAGTGTAATCTCTCTGGTTCGTTTTTATGAGAATTTCTTGCAAGGGGGAGCAGTTTAAGCAGAATTTGTATCTCTTACATGACAATAACAGATGTTCATAAATGGAGTCCTGTTTATGGAGAATATAATAAGCCTTTTTAGCTTTACACTTCCACTGTCTGTATTTTAGTGGGATTCTTCTTAAAGCACCTTTTTTACACTTGGTTTAAGGTGTTAAGGGTGAAGTCCTACCACTTAAATGATGCTGGGTACCAGTCTCTCCCTTATCAGTATTACACTATCTGTTCTCAGTCTCACCTCTTGAACTTTTTAGTGTCCCTATATGTGTGCTGATTTGGAGAGTGCACCTCAACACTGTCTCTGTTACAGGCTGTGTAGCTCAGGTCCTCCCTAGTCTTTCCCTGTATTCTGCTCTGGAGCTCTCGTGTGATTGGACTCCTGGGGGAAAATTAACTAAAGTCCGATTTTGGTCAATTTGCCATTTTTTGTGAAAAAGTCACAATTTTGTGAATTGCGAATTTGCTAAGGATTAATTTGCATGGAAGTCACATGTCAAATGCAACTTTGTACTCCAAATTACAACAATTCAACATTGTTACAAACATTGTCAAAATAAAATCGGTAGCAGTGGAAATTACTAAAAATCATCTGCAAATGCACACTAATTTTCATCAAAAATGCATACTAATCACACTTCAATGCACAAAATAAATGCACTGGATTTTTTGAGCATCTTGCCATGTGAAAATATTTTTTTCACTAGGTACCATTCAGAGCCCCACTAAAATCACACAGAAATTGCACAGAGATCCCACCTCAATGCACCACTTCCAAAAATTAACATGTGGAAAGCATTTTAAATATGGGTAAACCAATCAGAAAACCCCACCATGTCACCTGCAGCACTCCCTTTCTGTTTTCAACCATGGTTGAGTTTGGTTATGCTCTAGCCTGGAGCCAGGCACTGATTTCATGTGGCCTGAACCAGCTGACTGAAAGGGCCCAGGAGGAAGAAGAAGAACAGAAGAACCAGCAGGTTGAGGTGCCACAGAGCCTATGTACAGTAGGTTCTTCTGTGGGCGGTTGAAAATCAATGCACTCTCTGATGATGAGGTCATACAGATGTTCTGCCTTAATTGCAACAATATAATGTACCTTTATGACCTCGTCAAAGCTAAGCTTGAGCCAAACAAAACCCGGTCACAAGCCTTATAAGGCCTACACAAACTGCTGGTCTTTCTGCACTTCATGTCATTGGTAGCTTTCAGTCAGTCCTGGGGAGGGTGGTAGGGATCTTTCAAACTACCTTGTCAGGCTTCTTAGTCCAATCAAGAACCTCTCCAGCAGTTATATCTGCTTCCCTAGCCAGGAGTCACAGTGGCATGAAGTCATGTAAGCTTTTTATGGGACTGCAGGCATGCCAAATGTCCTGGGTGGTATAGACTGCATCACTACTACACCTATTCCATCAGTGTGCAGGTAGTTTGTGATGCAAACCAAAGAATCATGGCCCACTTCTACATTGGAGTTTTTCTACTGTTGAGACCCTCTTGAACATTATTGCACCAGAACTGGCATGTGCTCAACCACAGGAATTCTCTGTACACGTACAGTATCTGTTCAGTGTAATTGGTACCTACTCTGTTTGTGGATTTTTTTAATCTATCAATAAATTTTAATACTTGTACCTGGTGGCTTCAGTGGTCCATCTGATATATAAATCATTATGCAGTATTATGGTATGTCTCATTTTTTTGTAATTATCTGAAGAACATTTTTGTCCTATATTGTGTTCAACTGTAAGTTGCTGTTTTCCTGTTTTGATTATTTGTTTATGTACTCTGTAATTGGGCACTGCAGAACCCTGGTGGCGCCATATAAATAAAGGATAATAATAATAATAATGAGAGTGAGGGCACCCTTTTATCCTTTGGGTGTTTTGGCACTGCAGCAAATGATCACATATCCATGCTGGTGTGGTTTTTATTGATTCATCTTGCTTAAAGCTTAAAGAGTGATGCATAGTATCTAAAATTGATATATATTTGTAGTTTACATACTCCTTTTTACTTCTTCTCTTCTTCTGTATTTCAGTTTTCTGTTTGACAAGGTTCCTCCATGGAAAGAGTGCCACTAAAGGTTCAGGATTCAAAGAATCACGAGCATTCTGGTTGGCTATCCTGGCTCATGCCATGATTCCTTTAACCTCAGTCAGTTATCCCTGTGTGCAAAGTTTGAGGTGCCAGAGGGATGACTTATTGGTTAGTACACATTCCTCTGTTTATTTCCTCACTACACACCTGCAAATGTTATGTTAGCCCACTTTGTTTTGTTTAACATTACAGAGTATGGATGTTACTCCTGGTTTTAGACTCCATCGTCATTTCCTGATTGTTCTGCAAAGAACAAGCATAATGATGCACATAAGTCCACTCAATTAGTGGGACCAAGCAGTTCACCTCATCCAAAATCTTGCTTCACATAGCAGCCTTCCTGAGGTTACTGATACTGGATAAGTAGCAGACAAATAGGCTTTCATAATGCAGCATAACTCTCTTGACCAGGGCCACATTCTCTTTATATATGAACCGGACTATGCACCCACTCTTTTTCTTACCCACATGCAGTGGCACCGAGAGGGGGGAGAGGGTACTAATTACCCAGTCTCTGGATTGACAGAGTGGTCCAGTGGGGGCCCAGCCCCCCAACCTGGCAGTAGAACTTTTCCTGATCCCAGCACATGCTGCTGTGTGTTAGGCTGCATTGTGGCCATGGAGGCGCTTAAAATACTATTTTTTCTTTATTTTTTCAAAATGTGAATGGCCACACCTCCTGTAATTAGACCATGCCCCTTAGATAGTACTTGGGCCCAGCCAGGCTCTCTATTGCCCTGCCCACAGGCAAATAGTCCTCTTGATCCTCCACATCATCCTCCTTAGTCTCTCTGTGCCATACAAAGGCTGCCGCAGATACACCCCCACCAAATCAGTGTACAACTCAGCCCTCCTGCTCCCACTCTCCTCAGTTCTCCTGCTCCTGATCTGCTCCATCACAACACAAAATACTTAACACTGAACAAGACAATAAAAAAACACCTTCTCCATAACACACACACACACACACACACACACACACACACACACACACGCACACAGATGCACACAGATGCACAACAAAAATAAAACACACTTTTAAACTGACCAAGACAACAGATAATGACAAGACAACTTACAGTGCCAGGCAACAATCACAGAAAACAATAGGCAACTCTCCCATACAGCCACTGTGCAAACACCTCAACTTACACTCTATCACAAATGCTACCAGTGCACGTGTTCCCGGGAATTTGTGGATGTCTTGGGGATGTCTTTATAACAACATCAATTTCACTGTAGCATTGTGTTTGAGTATTTCGCTGCTTTTCAGCAACTTGTGATGTGATTTGAGGTGTGACTTGTTATGCGAATTGAGGCCTGATTTGCTTGTGTTGACATGTGACTTCTGAGGCATTCTACTGTGAATTATAATGCATTCAAATGCAAGTTCTGAACCAACTTCCTATGTGAAAACTGCAAAATTGACACAAATCGCACATGCCAAAAATCAACAGCATACACACAATCGAAAGACAAAGAGGCAAGTGAAAAGGCTAGTTTCTAAATGTGTGATTTTTGTTCCAGAGATTATAGGCAATAAGGGGCGATTAAGAGCAATTTGTAATTTCACCATAATCAATTCCTAGTACATTTCTCTCCTGCCTCGTCAGTTTAATGCTGTTTAACTACTCCCTGTCTGCAGTTGTCTGCAGTCATGCTACAGACCATGCTGTGGTTTAAGGCATAATACACGTGAAAAAAATAAACAAACAGTACATTTCATATACATTAGACATGTACAGTATATACTTTACATTACACTCATAGGTAGACTACATTTATATAACTACTAGTGATGAGCAGGTTCGGTTCCTCAGAAACCGAACCCCCCCGAACTTCACCCATTTTACACGGGTCCGAGGATTCTCCCGTATGGCTCGGTTAACCCGAGCACGCCCGAACGTCATCATCCCGCTGTCGGATTCTATATAAGGAGCCGCGCGTCGCAGCCATTTTCACTCGTGCATTGGAAATGTTAGGGAGAGGACGTGGCTGGCGTCCTCTCCGTTTATTAATGTTGCTGCAAATATTTGTGCTTATTGCTTAATTGTGGGGACTGGGGAGCAGCTGTATTATATAGGAGGAGTACAGTGTAGAGTTTTGCTGATCAGTGACCACCAGTTTTATCCGTTCTCTGCCTGAAAAACGCTCCATATCTGTGCTCAGTGTGCTGCATATATCTGTGCTCACACTGCTTTATTATGGGGACTGGGGATCAGCAGTATTATATAGGAGGAGTACAGTGCAGAGTTTTGCTGACAGTGACCACCAGTATATATAGCAGTACGGTACGGAAGGCCACTGCTCTACCTACCTCTGTGTCATCAAGTATACTATCCATCTAGATTCTATACCTGTGGTGCATTTTAGTTTTGCAGTTTGCTGACAGTGACCACCAGTATATATAGTAGTACGGTACGGAAGGCCACTGCTCTACCTACCTCTGTGTCGTCAAGTATACAATCCATCTAGATTCTATACCTGTGGTGCATTTTAGTTTTGCAGTTTGCTGACAGTGACCACCAGTATATATAGCAGTACGGTACGGAAGGCCACTGCTCTACCTACCTCTGTGTCGTCAAGTATACTATCCAACTAGATTCTATACCTGTGGTGCATTTTAGTTTTGCAGTTTGCTGACAGCGACCACCAGTATATATAGCAGTACGGTACGGAAGGCCACTGCTCTACCTACCTCTGTGTTGTCAAGTCTACTATCCATCTAGATTCTATACCTGTGGTGCATTTTAGTTTTTGCTGACAGTGACCACCAGTATATATATCAGTATGGTACGGAAGGCCGCTGCTTTACCTACCTCTGTGTGGCTCATCAGGCCACACATGTGTCACAGTTACACCACTCTGTACTGAGATATACAATAATTTTAAATAATTTTCTATAGCTTCTATACTGCTTGTCAGGACACACGTGTCACATTTACACCGCTCTGTAATGATATATACAGTAATATATATACTTTTCTATAGTTTCTATACTGCTTGTCAGGACACACATGTGTCACAGTTACACCGCTCTGTACATATATATTCAATAATTTTAAATCATTTTCTATAGCATCTATACTGCTTGTCAGGACACACATGTGTCACAGTTACACCGCTCTGTACTGATATATACAATAATTTTAAATCATTTTCTATAGCTTCTATACTGCTTGTCAGGATACACAAGTGTCACAGTTAAACCGCTCTGTACTGATATATACAATAATTTTAAATCATTTTCTAAAGCTTCTATACTGCTTGTCAGGACACATGGTCACAGTTACACCGCTCTGTACTGATATATACAGTAATATATATACTTTTCTATAGCTTCTATACTGATTGTCAGGACACACATGTGTCACAGTTACACCGCTCTGTACTACTACTGATATACAGGTATATATATACTTTTCTATAGCTTCTATACTGCTTATCAGGGCACACATGTGTCACAGTTACACCTCACTGTACTGATATATACAATAATTTTAAATCATTTTCTATAGATTCTATACTGCTCGTCAGGACACACATGTGTCACAGTTACACCGCTCTGTACTGATATATACAATAATTTTAAATCATTTTCTATAGCTTCTATACTGCTTGTCAGGACACACAAGTGTCACAGTTAAACCGCTCTGTACTGATATATACAATAATTTTAAATCATTTTCTATAGCTTCTATACTGCTTGTCAGGACACATGGTCACAGTTACACTGCTCTGTACTGATATATACAGTAATATATATAAATTTCTATAGCTTCTATACTGCTTGTCAGGACACACATGTGTCACAGTTACATCGCTCTGTACTACTACTACTGATATACAGTAATATAAATACTTTTCTACAGCTTCTATACTGCTTATCAGGGCACACATGTGTCACAGTTACACCTCTCTGTACTGATATATACAATAATTTTAAATCATTTTCTATAGCTTCTATACTGCTTGTCAGGACACACATGGGTCACATTTACACCGCTCTGTACTGATATATACAATCATTTTAAATCATTTTCTATAGCTTCTATACTGCTCGTCAGGACACACATGTGTCACAGTTACACCGCTCTGTTCTACTACTATTGATATACAGTAATATATATACTTTTCTATAGCTTCTATAGTGCTTGTCAGGAAAGACGTGTCACAGTTACACCAATCTGTAATGATATATACAGTAATATATATACTTTTCTATAGTTTCTATACTGCTTGTCAGGACACACATGTGTCACAGTTACACCACTCTGTACTGATATATACAATCATTTTAAATAATTTTCTATAGCTTCTATACTGCTTGTCAGGACACACATGTGTCACAGTTACACTGCTCTGTACTGATATATACAATCATTTTAAATCATTTTCTATAGCTTCTATACTGCTTGTCAGGACACACATGTGTCACAGTTACACCACTCTGTACTACTACTGATATACAGTAATATATATAATTTTCTATAGCTTCTATACTGCTTGTCAGAACACACATGTGTCACAGTTACACCGCTCTGTACTGATATATACAATAATTTTAAATCATTTTCTATAGCTTCTATACTGCTTGTCAGGACACACATGTGTCACAGTTACACCGCTCTGTACTGATATATACAATAATTTTAAATCATTTTCTATAGCTTATATACTGCTTGTCAGTACACATGGTCACAGTTACACTGCTCTGTACTTATATATACAGTAATATATATACTTTTCTATAGCTTCTATACTGCTTGTCATGACACACATGTGTCACAGTTACACCGCTCTGTTCTACTACTACTGATATACAGTAATATACATACTTTTCTATAGCTTCTATACTGCTTGTCAGGAAAGACGTGTCACAGTTACACCACTCTGTAATGATATATACAGTAATATATATACTTTTCTATAGTTTCTATACTGCTTGTCAGGACACACATGTGTCACAGTTACACCGCTCTGTACTGATATATACAATCATTTTAAATCATTTTCTATAGCTTCTATACTGCTTGTCAGGACACACATGTGTCATAGTTACACTGCTCTGTACTGATATATACAATAATTTTAAATCATTTTCTATAGTTTCTATACTGCTTGTCAGGACACACATGTGTCACAGTTACACCGCTCTGTACTACTACTAATATACAGTAATATATATACTTTTCTATAGTTTCTATACTGCTTGTCAGGACACACATGTGTCACAGTTACACCGCTCTGTACTGATATATACAATCATTTTAAATCATTTTCTATAGCTTCTATACTGCTTGTCAGGACACACAAGTGTCACAGTACCACCGCTCTGTACTGATATATACAATAATTTTGAATCATTTTCTATAGCTTCTATACTGCTTGTCAGGACACACATGTGTCACAGTTACACCGCTCTGTACTACTACTGATATACAGTAATATATATAATTTTCTATAGCTTCTATACTGCTTGTCAGAACACACATGTGTCACAGTTACACCGCTCTGTACTGATATATACAATAATTTTAAATCATTTTCTATAGCTTCTATACTGCTTGTCAGGACACACTTGAGTCACAGTTACACCGCTCTGTACTGATATATACAATAATTTTAAATCATTTTCTATAGCTTCTATACTGCTTGTCAGTACACATGGTCACAGTTACACTGCTCTGTACTTATATATACAGTAATATATATACTTTTCTATAGCTTCTATACTGCTTGTCACGACACACATGTGTCACAGTTACACCGCTCTGTTCTACTACTACTGATATACAGTAATATATATACTTTTCTATAGCTTCTATACTGCTTGTCAGGAAAGACGTGTCACAGTTACACTGCTCTGTAATGATATATACAGTAATATATATACTTTTCTATAGTTTCTATACTGCTTGTCAGGACACACATGTGTCACAGTTACACCGCTCTGTACTGATATATACAATCATTTTAAATAATTTTCTATAGCTTCTATACTGCTTGTCAGGACACACATGTGTCATAGTTACACTGCTCTGTACTGATATATACAATAATTTTAAATAATTTTCTATAGTTTCTATACTGCTTGTCAGGACACACATGTGTCACAGTTACACCGCTCTGTACTACTACTAATATACAGTAATATATATAATTTTCTATAGCTTCTATACTGCTTGTCAGAACACACATGTGTCACAGTTACACCGCTCTGTACTGATATATACAATAATTTTAAATCATTTTCTATAGCTTCTATACTGCTTGTCAGGACACACATGTGTCACAGTTACTCCGCTCTGTACTGATATATACAATAATTTTAAATCATTTTCTATATATTCTATACTGCTTGTCAGTACACATGGTCACAGTTACACTGCTCTGTACTTATATATACAGTTATATATATACTTTTCTATAGCTTCTATACTGCTTGTCACGACACACATGTGTCACAGTTACACCGCTCTGTACTACTACTACTGATATACAGTAATATATATACTTTTCTATAGCTTCTATACTGCTTGTCAGGAAACACGTGTCACAGTTACACCGCTCTATAATGATATATACAGTAATATATATACTTTTCTATAGTTTCTATACTGCTTGTCAGGACACACATGTGTTACAGTTACACCGTTCTGTACTGATAAATACATTAATTTTAAATCATTTTCTATAGCTTCTATACTGCTTGTCAGCACACTCATGTGTCACAGTTACACCACTCTGTACTGATATATACAATAATTTTAAATCATTTTCTATAGCTTCTATACTGCTTGTTAGGACACATGTGTCACAGTTACACTGCTCTGTACCGATATATACAGTAATATATATACTTTTCTATAGATTCTATACTGCTTGTCACGACACACATGTGTCACAGTTACACCGCTCTGTACTACTACTGATATTCAGTAATATATATACTTTTCTATAGCTTCTATACTACTTGTCCGTACACACATGTGTCACAGTTACACCGCTCTGTACTGATAAATACAATAATTTTAAATCATTTTCTATAGCTTCTATACTGCTTGTCAGGACACACATGTGTCACAGTTACACTGCTCTGTACTGATATATACAATAATTTTAAATCATTTTCTATAGCTTCTATACTGCTTGTCAGGACACACAAGTGTCACAGTACCACCGCTCTGTACTGATATATACAATAATTTTGAATCATTTTTATAGCTTCTATACTGCTTGTCAGGACACACATGTGTCACAGTTACACCGCTCTGTACTGATATATACAATAATTTTAAATCATTTTCTATAGCTTCTATACTGCTTGTCACGACACACATGTGTCACATTTACACCGCTCTGTACTACTACTGATATACAGTAATATATATACTTTTCTATAGCTTCTATACTGCTTGTCAGGACACACATGTGTCACAGTTACACCGCTCTATACTGATAAATTCAATAATTTTAAATCATTTTCTATAGCTTCAATACTGCTTGTCAGGACACACATGTGTCACAATTACACCGCTCTGTACTGATATATGCAATCATTTTAAATCATTTTCTATAGCTTCTATACTGCTCATCAGGACACACATGTGCCACAGTTACACCGCTCTGTACTGATATAAACAATAATTTTAAATCATTTTCTATAGCTTCTATACTGCTTGTCACGACACACATGTGTCACAGTTACACCGCTCTATTCTACTACTACTGATATACAGTAATATATATACTTTTCTATAGCTTCTATACTGCTTCTCAGGAAAGACGTGTCACAGTTACACCGCTCTGTAATGATATATACAGTAATATATATACTTTTCTATAGTTTCTATACTGCTTGTCAGGACACACATGTGTCACAGTTACACCGCTCTGTACTGATATATACAATCATTTTAAATAATTTTCTATAGCTTCTATACTGCTTGTCAGGACACACATGTGTCACAGTTACACTGCTCTTTACAGATATATACAATAATTTTAAATCATTTTCTATAGTTTCTATACTGCTTGTCAGGACACACATGTGTCACAGTTACACCGCTCTGTACTACTACTAATATACAGTAATATATATAATTTTCTATAGATTCTATACTGCTTGTCAGAACACACATGTGTCACAGTTACACCGCTCTGTACTGATATATACAATAATTTTAAATCATTTTCTATAGCTTCTATACTGCTTGACAGGACACACATGTGTCACAGTTACTCCGCTCTGTACTGATATATACAATAATTTTAAATCATTTTCTATAGCTTCTATACTGCTTGTCAGTACACATGGTCACAGTTACACTGCTCTGTACTTATATATACAGTAATATATATACTTTTCTATAGCTTCTATACTGCTTGTCAGGACACACCTGTCACAGTTACACCGCTCTGTAATGACATATACAGTAATATATATACTTTTCTATAGTTTCTATACTGCTTGTCAGGACACACATGTGTTACAGTTACACCGTTCTGTACTGATAAATACATTAATTTTAAATCATTTTCTATAGCTTCTATACTGCTTGTCAGGACACACATGTGTCACAGTTACACCACTCTGTACTGATATATCCAATAATTTTAAATCATTTTCTATAGCTTCTATACTGCTTGTTAGGACACATGTGTCACAGTTACACTGCTCTGTACCGATATATACAGTAATATATATACTTTTTAATAGATTCAATACTGATTGTCACGACACACATGTGTCACAGTTACACTGCTCTGTACTACTACTGATATACAGTAATATATATACTTTTCTATAGCTTCTATACTACTTGTCAGGACACACATGTGTCACAGTTACACCGCTCTGTACTGATAAATACAATAATTTTAAATCATTTTCTATAGCTTCTATACTGCTTGTCAGGACACACATGTGTCACAGTTACACCGCTCTGTACTGATATATACAATAATTTTAATTCATTTTCTATAGCTTCTATACTGCTTGTCAGGACACACAAGTGTCCCAGTACCACCGCTCAGTACTGATATATACAATAATTTTGAATCATTTTTATAGCTTCTATACTGCTTGTCAGGACACACATGTGTCACAGTTACACCGCTCTGTACTGATATATACAATAATTTTAAATCATTTTCTATAGCTTCTATACTGCTTGTCAGGACACATGGTAACAGTTACACTGCTCTGTACTGATATAGAAAGTAATATATATACTTTTCTATAGCTTCTATACTGCTTGTCACGACACACATGTGTCACAGTTACACCGCTCTGTACTACTACTACTGATATACAGTAATATATATACTTTTCTATAGCTTCTATACTGCTTGTCAGGAAACACGTGTCACAGTTACACCGCTCTGTAATGATATATACAGTAATATATATACTTTTCTATAGTTTCTATACTGCTTGTCAGGACACACATGTGTTACAGTTACACCGTTCTGTACTGATAAATACATTAATTTTAAATCATTTTCTATAGCTTCTATACTGCTTGTTAGGACACATGTGTCACAGTTACACCACTCTGTACTGATATATACAATAATTTTAAATCATTTTCTATAGCTTCTATACTGCTTGTTAGGACACATGTGTCACAGTTACACCACTCTGTACTGATATATACAATAATTTTAAATCATTTTCTATAGCTTCTATACTGCTTGTTAGGACACATGTGTCACAGTTACACTGCTCTGTACCGATATATACAGTAATATATATACTTTTCTATAGATTCTATACTGCTTGTCACGACACACATGTGTCACAGTTACACCGCTCTGTACTACTACTGATATACAGTAATATATATACTTTTCTATAGCTTCTATACTACTTGTCAGGACACACATGTGTCACAGTTACACCGCTCTGTACTGATAAATACAATAATTTTAAATCATTTTCTATAGCTTCTATACTGCTTGTCAGGACACACATGTGTCACAGTTACACCGCTCTGTACTGATATATACAATAATTTTAATTCATTTTCTATAGCTTCTATACTGCTTGTCAGGACACACATGTGTCACAGTTACACCGCTCTGTACTGATATATACAATAATTTTAATTCATTTTCTATAACTTCTATACTGCTTGTCAGGACACACAAGTGTCACAGTACCACCGCTCAGTACTGATATATACAATAATTTTGAATCATTTTTATAGCTTCTATACTGCTTGTCAGGACACACATGTGTCACAGTTACACCGCTCTGTACTGATATATACAATAATTTTAAATCATTTTCTATAGCTTCTATACTGCTTGTCAGGACACAGATGTGTCACAGTTACACCACTCTGTACTGATATATACAATAATTTTAAATCATTTTCTATAGCTTCTATACTGCTTGTCAGGACACATGGTCACAGTTACACTGCTCTGTACTGATATAGAAAGTAATATATATACTTTTCTATAGCTTCTATACTGCTTGTCACGACACACATGTGTCACAGTTACACTGCTCTGTACTGATATAGAAAGTAATATATATACTTTTTTATAGCTTCTATACTGCTTATCAGGAAACACGTGTCACAGTTACACCGCTCTGTAATGATATATACAGTAATATATATACTTTTCTATAGTATCTATACTGCTTGTCAGGACACACATGTGTTACAGTTACACCGTTCTATACTGATAAATACATTAATTTTAAATCATTTTCTATAGCTTCTATACTGCTTGTTAGGACACATGTGTCACAGTTACACCACTCTGTACTGATATATACAATAATTTTAAATCATTTTCTATAGCTTCTATACTGCTTGTTAGGACACATGTGTCACAGTTACACCACTCTGTACTGATATATACAATAATTTTAAATCATTTTCTATAGCTTCTATACTGCTTGTTAGGACACATGTGTCACAGTTACACTGCTCTGTACCGATATATACAGTAATATATATACTTTTCTATAGATTCTATACTGCTTGTCACGACACACATGTGTCACAGTTACACCGCTCTGTACTACTACTGATATACACAGTAATATATATACTTTTCTATAGCTTCTATACTACTTGTCAGGACACACATGTCACAGTTACACCGCTCTGTACTGATAAATACAATAATTTTAAATCATTTTCTATAGCTTCTATACTGCTTGTCAGGACACACATGTGTCACAGTTACACCGCTCTGTACTGATATATACAATAATTTTAATTCATTTTCTATAGCTTCTATACTGCTTGTCAGGACACACATGTGTCACAGTTACACCGCTCTGTACTGATATATACAATAATTTTAATTCATTTTCTATAGCTTCTATACTGCTTGTCAGGACACACAAGTGTCACAGTACCACCGCTCAGTACTGATATATACAATAATTTTGAATCATTTTTATAGCTTCTATACTGCTTGTCAGGACACACATGTGTCACAGTTACACCGCTCTGTACTGATATATACAATAATTTTAAATCATTTTCTATAGCTTCTATACTGCTTGTCAGGACACAGATGTGTCACAGTTACACCACTCTGTACTGATATATACAATAATTTTAAATCATTTTCTATAGCTTCTATACTGCTTGTCAGGACACATGGTCACAGTTACACTGCTCTGTACTGATATAGAAAGTAATATATATACTTTTCTATAGCTTCTATACTGCTTGTCACGACACACATGTGTCACAGTTACACTGCTCTGTACTGATATAGAAAGTAATATATATACTTTTCTATAGCTTCTATACTGCTTGTCAGGAAACACGTGTCACAGTTACACCGCTCTGTAATGATATATACAGTAATATATATACTTTTCTATAGTTTCTATACTGCTTGTCAGGACACACATGTGTTACAGTTACACCGTTCTGTACTGATAAATACATTAATTTTAAATCATTTTCTATAGCTTCTATACTGCTTGTTAGGACACATGTGTCACAGTTACACCACTCTGTACTGATATATACAATAATTTTAAATCATTTTCTATAGCTTCTATACTGCTTGTTAGGACACATGTGTCACAGTTACACCACTCTGTACTGATATATACAATAATTTTAAATCATTTTCTATAGCTTCTATACTGCTTGTTAGGACACATGTGTCACAGTTACACTGCTCTGTACCGATATATACAGTAATATATATACTTTTCTATAGATTCTATACTGCTTGTCATGACACACATGTGTCACAGTTACACCGCTCTGTACTACTACTGATATACACAGTAATATATATACTTTTCTATAGCTTCTATACTACTTGTCAGGACACACATGTGTCACAGTTACACCGCTCTGTACTGATAAATACAATAATTTTAAATCATTTTCTATAGCTTCTATACTGCTTGTCAGGACTAACAAGTGTCACAGTACCACCGCTCTGTACTGATATATACAATAATTTTGAATCATTTTTATAGCTTCTATACTGCTTGTCAGGACACACATGTGTCACAGTTACACCGCTCTGTAATGATATATACAATAATTTTAAATCATTTTCTATAGCTTCTATACTGCTTGTCAGGACACAGATGTGTCACAGTTACAACACTCTGTACTGATATATACAATAATTTTAAATCATTTTCTATAGCTTCTATACTGCTTGTCAGGACACATGGTCACAGTTACACTGCTCTGTACTGATATATAAAGTAATATATATACTTTTCTATAGCTTCTATACTGCTTGTCACGACACACATGTGTCACAGTTACACCGCTCTGTACTACTACTACTGATATACAGTAATATATATACTTTTCTATAGCTTCTATACTGCTTGTCAGGAAACACGTGTCACAGTTACACCGCTCTGTAATGATATATACAGTAATATATATACTTTTCTATAGTTTCTATACTGCTTGTCAGGACACACATGTGTTACAGTTACACCGTTCTGTACTGATAAATACATTAATTTTAAATCATTTTCTATAGCTTCTATACTGCTTGTCAGGACACACATGTGTCACAGTTACGCCACTCTGTACTGATATATACAATAATTTTAAATCATTTTCTATAGCTTCTATACTGCTTGTTAGGACACATGTGTCACAGTTACACCACTCTGTACTGATATATACAATAATTTTAAATCATTTTCTATAGCTTCTATACTGCTTGTTAGGACACATGTGTCACAGTTACACTGCTCTGTACCGATATATACAGTAATATATATACTTTTCTATAGATTCTATACTGCTTGTCACGACACACATGTGTCACAGTTACACCGCTCTGTACTACTACTGATATACAGTAATATATATACTTTTCTATAGCTTCTATACTACTTGTCAGGACACACATGTGTCACAGTTACACCACTCTGTTCTGATAAATACAATAATTTTAAATCATTTTCTATAGCTTCTATACTGCTTGTCAGGACACACATGTGTCACAGTTACACCGCTCTGTACTGATATATACAATAATTTGAAATCATTTTCTATAGCTTCTATACTGCTTGTCAGGACACACAAGTGTCACAGTACCACCGCTCTGTACTGATATATACAATAAATTTGAATCATTTTTATAGCTTGTATACTGCTTGTCAGGACACACATGTTTCACAGTTACACCGCTCTGTACTGATATATACAATAATTTTAAATCATTTTCTATAGCTTCTATACTGCTTGTCAGGACACAGATGTGTCACAGTTACACCACTCTGTACTGATATATACAATAATTTTAAATAATTTTCTATAGCTTCTATACTGCTTGTCAGGACACACATGTGTCATAGTTACACTGCTCTGTACTGATATATAAAGTAATATATATACTTTTCTATAGCTTCTATACTGCTTGTCACGACACACGTGTCACAGTTACACCGCTCTGTACTACTACTGATATACAGTAATATATATTCTTTTCTATAGCTTCTATACTGCTTGTCAGGACACAGATGTGTCACAGTTACACCGCTCTATACTGATAAATACAATAATTTTAAATCATTTTCTATAGCTTCAATACTGCTTGTCAGGACACACGTGTCACAGTTGCACCGCTCTGTACTGATATATACAATCATTTTAAATCATTTTCTACAGCTTCTATACTGCTCATCAGGACACACATGTGTCACAGTTACACCGCTCTGTACTGATATATACAATAATTTTAAATCATTTTCTATAGCTTCTATAGTGCTTGCCAGGATACACATGTGTCACAGTTACACTGCTCTGTACTGGTATATACAATAATTATAAATAATTTTCTATAGCTTCTATACTGCTTGTAAGGACACACATGTGTCACAGTTACAGCACTCTGTACTACTACTGATATACAGTAATATATATAATTTTCTATAGCTTCTATACTGCTAGTCAGGACACACATGTGTCACAGTTACAACACTCTGTACTGATATATTACATTAATTTTAAATCATTTTCTATAGCTTCTATACTGCTTGTCAGGACACACGTGCCACAGTTACACCGCTCTGTACTGATATATACAATAATTTTAAATCATTTTCTATAGCATCTATACTGCTTGTCAGGACACAAATGTGTCACAGTTACACCGCTCTGTACTGATATATACAATAATTTTAAATCATTTTCTATAGCTTCTATACTGCTTGTCAGTACACATTGTCACAGTTACACTGCTCTGTACTGATATATACAGTAATATATATACTTTTCTATAGCTTCTATACTGCTTGTCACGACACACATGTGTCACACTTACAACACCGTTCTGAACTACTACTGATATACAGTAATATATATACTTTTCTATACTTTTCTATACTGCTTGTCAGGACACACATATGTCACAGTTGCACCGCTCTGTACCTATTTATACAGTAATTTTAAATCATTTTCTATAGCTACTATACTGCTTGTCAGGACATACATGTGTCACAATTACACCGCTCTGTACTGATATATACAATCATTTTAAATCATTTTCTATATCTTCTATACTGTTCGTCAGGACACACATGTGTCACAGTTACGCTGCTCTTTACTGATATATACAATCCTTTTAAATCATTTCCTATAGCTTCTATACTGCTTGTCAGGACACACTAGTGTCACAGTTACACCGCTCTGTACTGATATATACCATAATTTTAAATAATTTTCTATAGCTTCTATAATGCTTGTCAGGACACACATGTGTCACAGATACAACGCTCTGTACTGATATATACATTAATTTTAAATCTTTTTCTATAGCTTCTATACTGCTTGTCAGGACACACATGTGTCACAGTTACACCGCTCTGTACTGATAAATACATTAATTTTAAATCATTTTCTATAGCTTCTATACTGCTTGTCAGGACACACATGTGTCACAGTTACACCGCTCTGTACTGATATTTACAGTAATATATATAATTTTCTATAGATTCTATACTGCTTGTCACGACACACATGTGTCACAGTTACACCGCTCTGTACTACTACTGAAATACAGTAATATATATACTTTTCTATAGCTTCTATACTACTTGTCAGGACACACATGCGTCACAGTTACAACGCTCTGTACTGATAAATACAATTATTTTAAATCATTTTCTATAGCTTCTTTACTGCTTGTCAGGACACACATGTGTCACAGTTACACCGCTCTGTACTGATATATACAATAATTTTAAATCATTTTCTATAGCTTCTATACTGCTTGTCAGGACACGTGTCACAGTTACACTGCTCTGTACTACTACTGATGTACAGTAATATATATACTTTTCTATAGCTTCTATACTGCTTGTCAGGACACACATGTGTCACAGTTACTCTGCTCTATACTACTACTGATATACAGTAATATATATAATTTTCTATAGCTTCTATACTGCTTGTTAGGACACACATGTGTCACAGTTACACCGCTCTGTACTGATATATACAATCATTTTAAATCATTTTCCATAGCTTCTATACTGCTTCTCAGGACACACATGTGTCATAGATACACCGCTCTGTACTGATATATACAATAATTTTAAATAATTTTCTATAGCTTCTTTACGGCTTGTCAGGACACACATGTTTCACAGTTACACCACTCTGTACTGATGTATACAATAATTTTAAATCATTTTCTATAGCTTCTATACTGCTTGTCAGGACACGTGTCACAGTTACACCGCCTTGTACTACTACTGATATACAGTAATATATATACTTTTCTATAGCTTCTATACTGCTTGTCAGGACACACATGTGTCACAGTTACACTGCTCTGTACTGATAAATACAATAATTTTAAGTCATTTTCTATAGCTTCTATACTGCTTGTCAGGACAGACATGTGTCACAGTAACACCACTCTGTACTGATATATACAATAATTTTAAATCATTTTCTATAGCTTCTATACTGCTTGTCAGGATACACATGTGTCACAGTTACACCGCTCTGTACTGATATATACAATAATTTTAAATAATTTTCTATAGCTTCTATACTGCTTGTCAGGACACACATGTGTCACAGTTACACCGCTCTGTACTGATATATACAATAATTTGAAATCATTTTCTATAGCTTCTATACTGCTTGTCAGGACACACATGTGTCACAGTTACACCGCTCTGTACTGATAAATGCAATAATTTTAAATCATTTTCTATAGCTTCTATACTGCTTGTCAGGATACATGGTCACAGTTGCACTGCTCTGTACTGATATATACAGTAATATATATACTTTTCTATAGCTTCTATACTGCTTGTCAGGACACACATGTGTCACAGTTACACCGCTATGTACTGATATATACAATCATTTTTTAATCATTTTCTATAGCTTCTTTACTGCTCGTCAGTACACACATGTGTTACAGTTACACCGCTCTGTACTGATATATACATTAATATAAATCATTTTCTATAGCTTCTATACTGCTTGTCAGGACACACGTGTAACAGTTACACCGCTCTGTACTGATATATACAGTAATATATACTTTTCTATAGTTTCTATACTGCTTGTCAGGACACACATGTGTCATAGTTACACGGCTCTGTACTGATTTATACAATAATTTTAAATCATTTTCTATAGCTTCTTTACTGCTTGTCAGGACACACATGTGTCACAGTTACACCACTCTGTACTGATATATACAATAATTTTAAATCATTTTCTATAGCTTCTATACTGCTTGTCAGGACACGTGTCACAGTTACACTGCTCTGTACTGATATATACAGTAATATATATACTTTGCTATAGCTTCTATACTGCTTGTCACGACACACATGTGTCACAGTTACACCGCTCTGTACTACTACTGATATACAGTAATATATATATAATTTTCTATAGCTTCTATACTGCTTGTCAGGACACACATGTGTCACAGTTGCACCGCTCTGTACTGATATATACAATCATTTTAAATCATTTTCTATAGCTTCTATACTGCTTGTCAGGACACACATGTGTCATAGTTACACCGCTCTGTACTGATATATACAATAATTTTAAATCATTTTCTATGGCTTCTATACTGCTTGTCAGAACAAACATGTGTCACAGTTACACCGCTCTGTACTGATAAATACAGTAATATATATACTTTTCTATAGCTTTTATACTGCTTGTCAGGACACATATGTGTCACAGTTACACCGCTCTGTACTGATATATACAATAATTATAATCATTTTCTATAGCTTCTATACTGCTTGTCAGGACACACATGTGTCATAGTTACACGGCTCTGTACTGATTTATACAATAATTTTAAATCATTTTCTATAGCTTCCATACTGCTTGTCAGGACACACATGTGTCACAGTTACACCGCTCTGTACTGATAAATACAATAATTTTAAATAATTTTCTTTAGCTTCTATACTGCTTGTCAGGACACACATGTGTCACAGTTACACCACTCTGTACTGATATATACAATAATTTTAAATCATTTTCTATAGCTTCTATACTGCTTGTCAGGACACGTGTCACAGTTACACTGCTCTGTACTGATATATACAGTAATATATATAATTTTCTATAGCTTCTATACTGCTTGTCAGGACACACATGTGTCACAGTTACACCGCTCTGTACTGATATATACAATCATTTTAAATCATTTTCTATAGCTTCTATACTGCTTGTCAGGACACACATGTGTCATAGTTACACCGCTCTGTACTGATATATACAATAATTTAAAATCATTTTCTATGGCTTCTATACTGCTTGTCAGGACACACATGTGTTACAGTTACACCGCTCTGTACTGATAAATACGGTAATATATATACTTTTCTATAGCTTCTATACTGCTTGTCAGGAAACACATGAGTCACAGTTACACCGCTCTGTACTGATATTTACAATAACTTTAGAATCATTTTCTATAGCTTCTATACTGCTTGTCAGGACACACATGAGTCACAGTTACACCACTCTGTACTGATATATACAATAATTTTAGAATTATTTTCTATAGCTTCTATACTACTTGTGAGGACACACATGTGTCACAGTTACACCGCTCTATACTGATATATACAATAATTTTAAATCATTTTCTATGGCTTCTATACTGCTTGTCAGAACACACATGTGTCACAGTTACACCGCTCTGTACTGATAAATACAGTAATATATATACTTTTCTATAGCTTTTATACTGCTTGTCAGGACACATATGTGTCACAGTTACACCGCTCTGTACTGATATATACAATAATTTTAAATCATTTTCTATAGCTTCTATACTGCTCGTCAGGACACACATGTGTCACAGTTACACCACTCTGTACTGATATATACAATAATTTTAAATCATTTTCTATAACTTCAATACTGCTTGTCAGGACACACGTGTAACAGTTACACCGCTCTGTACTGATATATACAGTAATATATACTTTTCTATAGTTTCTATACTGCTTGTCAGGACACACATGTGTCATAGTTACACTGCTCTGTACTGATTTATACAATAATTTTAAATAATTTTCTATAGGTTCTATACTGCTTGTCAGGACACACATGTGTCACAGTTACACCGCTCTGTACTGATATATACAATAATTTTAAATAATTTTCTATAGCTTCTGTACTGCTTGTCAGGACATAAGAGTGTCACAGTTACACTGCTCTGTACTACTACTGATATACAGTAATATATGTAATTTTCTATAGCTTCTATACTGCTTGTCAGAACAAACATGTGTCACAGTTACACCGCTCTGTACTGATAAATACAGTAATATATATACTTTTCTATAGCTTTTATACTGCTTGTCAGGACACATATGTGTCACAGTTACACCGCTCTGTACTGATATATACAATAATTATAATCATTTTCTATAGCTTCTATACTGCTTGTCAGGACACACATGTGTCATAGTTACACGGCTCTGTACTGATTTATACAATAATTTTAAATCATTTTCTATAGCTTCCATACTGCTTGTCAGGACACACATGTGTCACAGTTACACCGCTCTGTACTGATAAATACAATAATTTTAAATAATTTTCTTTAGCTTCTATACTGCTTGTCAGGACACACATGTGTCACAGTTACACCACTCTGTACTGATATATACAATAATTTTAAATCATTTTCTATAGCTTCTATACTGCTTGTCAGGACACGTGTCACAGTTACACTGCTCTGTACTGATATATACAGTAATATATATAATTTTCTATAGCTTCTATACTGCTTGTCAGGACACACATGTGTCACAGTTACACCGCTCTGTACTGATATATACAATCATTTTAAATCATTTTCTATAGCTTCTATACTGCTTGTCAGGACACACATGTGTCATAGTTACACCGCTCTGTACTGATATATACAATAATTTAAAATCATTTTCTATGGCTTCTATACTGCTTGTCAGGACACACATGTGTTACAGTTACACCGCTCTGTACTGATAAATACGGTAATATATATACTTTTCTATAGCTTCTATACTGCTTGTCAGGAAACACATGAGTCACAGTTACACCGCTCTGTACTGATATTTACAATAACTTTAGAATCATTTTCTATAGCTTCTATACTGCTTGTCAGGACACACATGAGTCACAGTTACACCACTCTGTACTGATATATACAATAATTTTAGAATTATTTTCTATAGCTTCTATACTACTTGTGAGGACACACATGTGTCACAGTTACACCGCTCTATACTGATATATACAATAATTTTAAATCATTTTCTATGGCTTCTATACTGCTTGTCAGAACACACATGTGTCACAGTTACACCGCTCTGTACTGATAAATACAGTAATATATATACTTTTCTATAGCTTTTATACTGCTTGTCAGGACACATATGTGTCACAGTTACACCGCTCTGTACTGATATATACAATAATTTTAAATCATTTTCTATAGCTTCTATACTGCTCGTCAGGACACACATGTGTCACAGTTACACCACTCTGTACTGATATATACAATAATTTTAAATCATTTTCTATAACTTCAATACTGCTTGTCAGGACACACGTGTAACAGTTACACCGCTCTGTACTGATATATACAGTAATATATACTTTTCTATAGTTTCTATACTGCTTGTCAGGACACACATGTGTCACAGTTACACCGCTCTGTACTGATATATACAATAATTTTAAATCATTTTCTATAGCTTCAATACTGCTTGTCAGGACACACATTTGTCACAGTTACACCGCTCTGTACTGATATATACAATAATTTTAAATCATTTTCTACAGCTTCTATACTGCTTGTCAGGACACACAAGTGTCACTCACCGTTACACCGCTCTGTACTGATATATACAATAATTTTAAAACATTTTCTATAGCTTCTATACTGCTTGTCAGGACACACAAGTTTCACAGTTACACCGCTCTGTACTACTACTGATATACAGTAATATATATAATTTTCTATAGCTTCTATACTGCTTGTCAGGACACACAAGTGTCACAGTTACAACGCTCTGTACTGATATATACATTAATTTTAAATAATTTTCTATAGCTTCTATACTGCTTGTCAGGACACACATGTGTCACAGTTACACCGCTCTGTACTGATATATATACAATAATTTTAAATCATTTTCTATAGCTACTATACTGCTTGTCAGGACACACGGTCACAGTTACTCTGCTCTGTACTGATATATACAGTAATATATATATAATTTTCTATAGCTTCTAAACTGCTTGTCAGGACACACATGTGTCAGAGTTACACCGATCTATACTACTACTGATATACAGTAATATATATACTTTTCTATAGCTTCTATACTGCATGTCAGGACACACATGTGTCACAGTTACACCACTCTGTACTGATATATACAATAATTTTAAATCATTTTCTATAGCTTCTATACTGCTCGTCAGGACACACATGTGTCACAGTTACACCGCTCTGTACTGATATATACATTAATTTTAAATCATTTTATATAGCTACTATACTGCTCGTCAGGACACACGTGTAACAGTTACACCACTCTGTACTGATATATACAGTAATATATTCTTTTCTATAGCTTCTATACTGCTTGTCAGGACACACATGTGTCACAGTTACGCCACTCTGTACTGATATATACAATAATTTTAAATCATTTTCTATAGCTTCTATACTGCTTGTTAGGACACATGTGTCACAGTTACACCGCTCTGTACTGATATATACAATAATTTTAAATCATTTTCTATAGCTTCTATACTGCTTGTTAGGACACATGTGTCACAGTTACACTGCTCTGTACCGATATATACAGTAATATATATACTTTTCTATAGATTCTATACTGCTTGTCACGACACACATGTGTCACAGTTACACCGCTCTGTACTACTACTGATATACAGTAATATATATACTTTTCTATAGCTTCTATACTACTTGTCAGGACACACATGTGTCACAGTTACACCACTCTGTTCTGATAAATACAATAATTTTAAATCATTTTCTATAGCTTCTATACTGCTTGTCAGGACACACATGTGTCACAGTTACACCGCTCTGTACTGATATATACAATAATTTTAAATCATTTTCTATAGCTTCTATACTGCTTGTCAGGACACACAAGTGTCACAGTACCACCGCTCTGTACTGATATATACAATAAATTTGAATCATTTTTATAGCTTGTATACTGCTTGTCAGGACACACATGTTTCACAGTTACACCGCTCTGTACTGATATATACAATAATTTTAAATCATTTTCTATAGCTTCTATACTGCTTGTCAGGACACAGATGTGTCACAGTTACACCACTCTGTACTGATATATACAATAATTTTAAATAATTTTCTATAGCTTCTATACTGCTTGTCAGGACACACATGTGTCATAGTTACACTGCTCTGTACTGATATATAAAGTAATATATATACTTTTCTATAGCTTCTATACTGCTTGTCACGACACACGTGTCACAGTTACACCGCTCTGTACTACTACTGATATACAGTAATATATATTCTTTTCTATAGCTTCTATACTGCTTGTCAGGACACAGATGTGTCACAGTTACACCGCTCTATACTGATAAATACAATAATTTTAAATCATTTTCTATAGCTTCAATACTGCTTGTCAGGACACACGTGTCACAGTTGCACCGCTCTGTACTGATATATACAATCATTTTAAATCATTTTCTACAGCTTCTATACTGCTCATCAGGACACACATGTGTCACAGTTACACCGCTCTATACTGATATATACAATAATTTTAAATCATTTTCTATAGCTTCTATAGTGCTTGCCAGGATACACATGTGTCACAGTTACACTGCTCTGTACTGGTATATACAATAATTATAAATAATTTTCTATAGCTTCTATACTGCTTGTAAGGACACACATGTGTCACAGTTACAGCACTCTGTACTACTACTGATATACAGTAATATATATATAATTTTCTATAGCTTCTATACTGCTAGTCAGGACACACATGTGTCACAGTTACAACACTCTGTACTGATATATTACATTAATTTTAAATCATTTTCTATAGCTTCTATACTGCTTGTCAGGACACACGTGCCACAGTTACACCGCTCTGTACTGATATATACAATAATTTTAAATCATTTTCTATAGCATCTATACTGCTTGTCAGGACACAAATGTGTCACAGTTACACCGCTCTGTACTGATATATACAATAATTTTAAATCATTTTCTATAGCTTCTATACTGCTTGTCAGTACACATTGTCACAGTTACACTGCTCTGTACTGATATATACAGTAATATATATACTTTTCTATAGCTTCTATACTGCTTGTCACGACACACATGTGTCACACTTACAACACCGTTCTGAACTACTACTGATATACAGTAATATATATACTTTTCTATACTTTTCTATACTGCTTGTCAGGACACACATATGTCACAGTTGCACCGCTCTGTACCTATTTATACAGTAATTTTAAATCATTTTCTATAGCTACTATACTGCTTGTCAGGACATACATGTGTCACAATTACACCGCTCTGTACTGATATATACAATCATTTTAAATCATTTTCTATATCTTCTATACTGTTCGTCAGGACACACATGTGTCACAGTTACGCTGCTCTTTACTGATATATACAATCCTTTTAAATCATTTCCTATAGCTTCTATACTGCTTGTCAGGACACACTAGTATCACAGTTACACCGCTCTGTACTGATATATACCATAATTTTAAATAATTTTCTATAGCTTCTATAATGCTTGTCAGGACACACATGTGTCACAGATACAACGCTCTGTACTGATATATACATTAATTTTAAATCATTTTCTATAGCTTCTATACTGCTTGTCAGGACACACATGTGTCACAGTTACACCGCTCTGTACTGATAAATACATTAATTTTAAATCATTTTCTATAGCTTCTATACTGCTTGTCAGGACACACATGTGTCACAGTTACACCACTCTGTACTGATATATACAATCATTTTAAATCATTTTCTATAGCTTCTATACTGCTTGTTAGGACACATGTGTCTCAGTTACACTGCTCTGTACTGATATTTACAGTAATATATATAATTTTCTATAGATTCTATACTGCTTGTCACGACACACATGTGTCACAGTTACACCGCTCTGTACTACTACTGAAATACAGTAATATATATACTTTTCTATAGCTTCTATACTACTTGTCAGGACACACATGTGTCACAGTTACAACGCTCTGTACTGATAAATACAATTATTTTAAATCATTTTCTATAGCTTCTATACTGCTTGTCAGGACACACATGTGTCACAGTTACACCGCTCTGTACTGATATATACAATAATTTTAAATCATTTTCTATAGCTTCTATACTGCTTGTCAGGACACGTGTCACAGTTACACTGCTCTGTACTACTACTGATGTACAGTAATATATATACTTTTCTATAGCTTCTATACTGCTTGTCAGGACACACATGTGTCACAGTTACTCTGCTCTATACTACTACTGATATACAGTAATATATATAATTTTCTATAGCTTCTATACTGCTTGTTAGGACACACATGTGTCACAGTTACACCGCTCTGTACTGATATATACAATCATTTTAAATCATTTTCCATAGCTTCTATACTGCTTCTCAGGACACACATGTGTCATAGATACACCGCTCTGTACTGATATATACAATAATTTTAAATAATTTTCTATAGCTTCTTTACGGCTTGTCAGGACACACATGTTTCACAGTTACACCACTCTGTACTGATGTATACAATAATTTTAAATCATTTTCTATAGCTTCTATACTGCTTGTCAGGACACGTGTCACAGTTACACCGCCTTGTACTACTACTGATATACAGTAATATATATACTTTTCTATAGCTTCTATACTGCTTGTCAGGACACACATGTGTCACAGTTACACTGCTCTGTACTGATAAATACAATAATTTTAAGTCATTTTCTATAGCTTCTATACTGCTTGTCAGGACAGACATGTGTCACAGTAACACCACTCTGTACTGATATATACAATAATTTTAAATCATTTTCTATAGCTTCTATACTGCTTGTCAGGATACACATGTGTCACAGTTACACCGCTCTGTACTGATATATACAATAATTTTAAATAATTTTCTATAGCTTCTATACTGCTTGTCAGGACACACATGTGTCACAGTTACACCACTCTGTACTGATATATACAATAATTTGAAATCATTTTCTATAGCTTCTATACTGCTTGTCAGGACACACATGTGTCACAGTTACACCGCTCTGTACTGATAAATGCAATAATTTTAAATCATTTTCTATAGCTTCTATACTGCTTGTCAGGATACATGGTCACAGTTGCACTGCTCTGTACTGATATATACAGTAATATATATACTTTTCTATAGCTTCTATACTGCTTGTCAGGACACACATGTGTCACAGTTACACCGCTATGTACTGATATATACAATCATTTTTTAATCATTTTCTATAGCTTCTTTACTGCTCGTCAGTACACACATGTGTTACAGTTACACCGCTCTGTACTGATATATACATTAATATAAATCATTTTCTATAGCTTCTATACTGCTTGTCAGGACACACGTGTAACAGTTACACCGCTCTGTACTGATATATACAGTAATATATACTTTTCTATAGTTTCTATACTGCTTGTCAGGACACACATGTGTCATAGTTACACGGCTCTGTACTGATTTATACAATAATTTTAAATCATTTTCTATAGCTTCTTTACTGCTTGTCAGGACACACATGTGTCACAGTTACACCACTCTGTACTGATATATACAATAATTTTAAATCATTTTCTATAGCTTCTATACTGCTTGTCAGGACACGTGTCACAGTTACACTGCTCTGTACTGATATATACAGTAATATATATACTTTGCTATAGCTTCTATACTGCTTGTCACGACACACATGTGTCACAGTTACACCGCTCTGTACTACTACTGATATACAGTAATATATATATAATTTTCTATAGCTTCTATACTGCTTGTCAGGACACACATGTGTCATAGTTACACCGCTCTGTACTGATATATACAATAATTTTAAATCATTTTCTATGGCTTCTATACTGCTTGTCAGAACACACATGTGTCACAGTTACACCGCTCTGTACTGATAAATACAGTAATATATATACTTTTCTATAGCTTTTATACTGCTTGTCAGGACACATATGTGTCACAGTTACACCGCTCTGTACTGATATATACAATAATTATAATCATTTTCTATAGCTTCTATACTGCTTGTCAGGACACACATGTGTCATAGTTACACGGCTCTGTACTGATTTATACAATAATTTTAAATCATTTTCTATAGCATCTATACTGCTTGTCAGGACACAAATGTGTCACAGTTACACCGCTCTGTACTGATATATACAATAATTTTAAATCATTTTCTATAGCTTCTATACTGCTTGTCAGTACACATTGTCACAGTTACACTGCTCTGTACTGATATATACAGTAATATATATACTTTTCTATAGCTTCTATACTGCTTGTCACGACACACATGTGTCACACTTACAACACCGTTCTGAACTACTACTGATATACAGTAATATATATACTTTTCTATACTTTTCTATACTGCTTGTCAGGACACACATATGTCACAGTTGCACCGCTCTGTACCTATTTATACAGTAATTTTAAATCATTTTCTATAGCTACTATACTGCTTGTCAGGACATACATGTGTCACAATTACACCGCTCTGTACTGATATATACAATCATTTTAAATCATTTTCTATATCTTCTATACTGTTCGTCAGGACACACATGTGTCACAGTTACGCTGCTCTTTACTGATATATACAATCCTTTTAAATCATTTCCTATAGCTTCTATACTGCTTGTCAGGACACACTAGTATCACAGTTACACCGCTCTGTACTGATATATACCATAATTTTAAATAATTTTCTATAGCTTCTATAATGCTTGTCAGGACACACATGTGTCACAGATACAACGCTCTGTACTGATATATACATTAATTTTAAATCATTTTCTATAGCTTCTATACTGCTTGTCAGGACACACATGTGTCACAGTTACACCGCTCTGTACTGATAAATACATTAATTTTAAATCATTTTCTATAGCTTCTATACTGCTTGTCAGGACACACATGTGTCACAGTTACACCACTCTGTACTGATATATACAATCATTTTAAATCATTTTCTATAGCTTCTATACTGCTTGTTAGGACACATGTGTCTCAGTTACACTGCTCTGTACTGATATTTACAGTAATATATATAATTTTCTATAGATTCTATACTGCTTGTCACGACACACATGTGTCACAGTTACACCGCTCTGTACTACTACTGAAATACAGTAATATATATACTTTTCTATAGCTTCTATACTACTTGTCAGGACACACATGTGTCACAGTTACAACGCTCTGTACTGATAAATACAATTATTTTAAATCATTTTCTATAGCTTCTATACTGCTTGTCAGGACACACATGTGTCACAGTTACACCGCTCTGTACTGATATATACAATAATTTTAAATCATTTTCTATAGCTTCTATACTGCTTGTCAGGACACGTGTCACAGTTACACTGCTCTGTACTACTACTGATGTACAGTAATATATATACTTTTCTATAGCTTCTATACTGCTTGTCAGGACACACATGTGTCACAGTTACTCTGCTCTATACTACTACTGATATACAGTAATATATATAATTTTCTATAGCTTCTATACTGCTTGTTAGGACACACATGTGTCACAGTTACACCGCTCTGTACTGATATATACAATCATTTTAAATCATTTTCCATAGCTTCTATACTGCTTCTCAGGACACACATGTGTCATAGATACACCGCTCTGTACTGATATATACAATAATTTTAAATAATTTTCTATAGCTTCTTTACGGCTTGTCAGGACACACATGTTTCACAGTTACACCACTCTGTACTGATGTATACAATAATTTTAAATCATTTTCTATAGCTTCTATACTGCTTGTCAGGACACGTGTCACAGTTACACCGCCTTGTACTACTACTGATATACAGTAATATATATACTTTTCTATAGCTTCTATACTGCTTGTCAGGACACACATGTGTCACAGTTACACTGCTCTGTACTGATAAATACAATAATTTTAAGTCATTTTCTATAGCTTCTATACTGCTTGTCAGGACAGACATGTGTCACAGTAACACCACTCTGTACTGATATATACAATAATTTTAAATCATTTTCTATAGCTTCTATACTGCTTGTCAGGATACACATGTGTCACAGTTACACCGCTCTGTACTGATATATACAATAATTTTAAATAATTTTCTATAGCTTCTATACTGCTTGTCAGGACACACATGTGTCACAGTTACACCACTCTGTACTGATATATACAATAATTTGAAATCATTTTCTATAGCTTCTATACTGCTTGTCAGGACACACATGTGTCACAGTTACACCGCTCTGTACTGATAAATGCAATAATTTTAAATCATTTTCTATAGCTTCTATACTGCTTGTCAGGATACATGGTCACAGTTGCACTGCTCTGTACTGATATATACAGTAATATATATACTTTTCTATAGCTTCTATACTGCTTGTCAGGACACACATGTGTCACAGTTACACCGCTATGTACTGATATATACAATCATTTTTTAATCATTTTCTATAGCTTCTTTACTGCTCGTCAGTACACACATGTGTTACAGTTACACCGCTCTGTACTGATATATACATTAATATAAATCATTTTCTATAGCTTCTATACTGCTTGTCAGGACACACGTGTAACAGTTACACCGCTCTGTACTGATATATACAGTAATATATACTTTTCTATAGTTTCTATACTGCTTGTCAGGACACACATGTGTCATAGTTACACGGCTCTGTACTGATTTATACAATAATTTTAAATCATTTTCTATAGCTTCTTTACTGCTTGTCAGGACACACATGTGTCACAGTTACACCACTCTGTACTGATATATACAATAATTTTAAATCATTTTCTATAGCTTCTATACTGCTTGTCAGGACACGTGTCACAGTTACACTGCTCTGTACTGATATATACAGTAATATATATACTTTGCTATAGCTTCTATACTGCTTGTCACGACACACATGTGTCACAGTTACACCGCTCTGTACTACTACTGATATACAGTAATATATATATAATTTTCTATAGCTTCTATACTGCTTGTCAGGACACACATGTGTCATAGTTACACCGCTCTGTACTGATATATACAATAATTTTAAATCATTTTCTATGGCTTCTATACTGCTTGTCAGAACACACATGTGTCACAGTTACACCGCTCTGTACTGATAAATACAGTAATATATATACTTTTCTATAGCTTTTATACTGCTTGTCAGGACACATATGTGTCACAGTTACACCGCTCTGTACTGATATATACAATAATTATAATCATTTTCTATAGCTTCTATACTGCTTGTCAGGACACACATGTGTCATAGTTACACGGCTCTGTACTGATTTATACAATAATTTTAAATCATTTTCTATAGCTTCCATACTGCTTGTCAGGACACACATGTGTCACAGTTACACCGCTCTGTACTGATAAATACAATAATTTTAAATAATTTTCTTTAGCTTCTATACTGCTTGTCAGGACACACATGTGTCACAGTTACACCACTCTGTACTGATATATACAATAATTTTAAATCATTTTCTATAGCTTCTATACTGCTTGTCAGGACACGTGTCACAGTTACACTGCTCTGTACTGATATATACAGTAATATATATACTTTTCTATAGCTTCTATACTGCTTGTCACGACACACATGTGTCACAGTTACACCGCTCTGTACTACTACTGATATACAGTAATATATATAATTTTCTATAGCTTCTATACTGCTTGTCAGGACACACATGTGTCACAGTTACACCGCTCTGTACTGATATATACAATCATTTTAAATCATTTTCTATAGCTTCTATACTGCTTGTCAGGACACACATGTGTCATAGTTACACCGCTCTGTACTGATATATACAATAATTTAAAATCATTTTCTATGGCTTCTATACTGCTTGTCAGAACACACATGTGTTACAGTTACACCGCTCTGTACTGATAAATACGGTAATATATATACTTTTCTATAGCTTCTATACTGCTTGTCAGGAAACACATGAGTCACAGTTACACCGCTCTGTACTGATATTTACAATAATTTTAGAATCATTTTCTATAGCTTCTATACTGCTTGTCAGGACACACATGAGTCACAGTTACACCACTCTGTACTGATATATACAATAATTTTAGAATTATTTTCTATAGCTTCTATACTACTTGTCAGGACACACATGTGTCACAGTTACACCGCTCTATACTGATATATACAATAATTTTAAATCATTTTCTATGGCTTCTATACTGCTTGTCAGAACACACATGTGTCACAGTTACACCGCTCTGTACTGATAAATACAGTAATATATATACTTTTCTATAGCTTTTATACTGCTTGTCAGGACACATATGTGTCACAGTTACACCGCTCTGTACTGATATATACAATAATTTTAAATCATTTTCTATAGCTTCTATACTGCTCGTCAGGACACACATGTGTCACAGTTACACCACTCTGTACTGATATATACAATAATTTTAAATCATTTTCTATAACTTCAATACTGCTTGTCAGGACACACGTGTAACAGTTACACCGCTCTGTACTGATATATACAGTAATATATACTTTTCTATAGTTTCTATACTGCTTGTCAGGACACACATGTGTCATAGTTACACTGCTCTGTACTGATTTATACAATAATTTTAAATAATTTTCTATAGGTTCTATACTGCTTGTCAGGACACACATGTGTCACAGTTACACTGCTCTGTACTGATATATACAATAATTTTAAATAATTTTCTATAGCTTCTGTACTGCTTGTCAGGACATAAGAGTGTCACAGTTACACTGCTCTGTACTACTACTGATATACAGTAATATATGTAATTTTCTATAGCTTCTATGCTGCTTGTCAGGACACACATGTGTCACAGTTACACCGCTTTGTACTCATATATACAGTAATATATATACTTTTCTATAGCTTCTATACTGCTTGTCAGGAAACACATGCGTCACAGTTACACCGCTCTGTACTGATATTTACAATAATTTTAGAATCATTTTCTATAGCTTCTATACTGCTTGTCAGGACACACATGAGTCACAGTTACACCACTCTGTACTGATATAAACAATAATTTTAGAATAATTTTCTATAGCTTCTATACTACTTGTCAGGACACACATGTGTCACAGTTACACCGCTCTGTACTGATAAATACAGTAATATATATACTTTTCTATAGCTTTTATACTGCTTGTCAGGACACATATGTGTCACAGTTACACCACTCTGTACTGATATATACAATAATTTTAAATCATTTTCTATGGCTTCTATACTGCTTATCAGAACACACATGTGTCACAGTTACACCGCTCTGTACTGATAAATACAGTAATATATATACTTTTCTATAGCTTTTATACTGCTTGTCAGGACACATATGTGTCACAGTTACACCGCTCTGTACTGATATATACAATAATTTTAAATCATTTTCTATAGCTTCTATACTGCTCGTCAGGACACACATGTGTCACAGTTACACCGCTCTGTACTGATATATACAATAATTTTAAATCATTTTCTATAGCTTCAATACTGCTTGTCAGGACACACATTTGTCACAGTTACACCGCTCTGTACTGATATATACAATAATTTTAAATCATTTTCTACAGCTTCTATACTGCTTGTCAGGACACACAAGTGTCACTCACCGTTACACCGCTCTGTACTGATATATACAATAATTTTAAAACATTTTCTATAGCTTCTATACTGCTTGTCAGGACACACAAGTTTCACAGTTACACCGCTCTGTACTACTACTGATATACAGTAATATATATAATTTTCTATAGCTTCTATACTGCTTGTCAGGACACACAAGTGTCACAGTTACAACGCTCTGTACTGATATATACATTAATTTTAAATAATTTTCTATAGCTTCTATACTGCTTGTCAGGACACACATGTGTCACAGTTACACCGCTCTGTACTGATATATATTCAATAATTTTAAATCATTTTCTATAGCTACTATACTGCTTGTCAGGACACACGGTCACAGTTACTCTGCTCTGTACTGATATATACAGTAATATATATATAATTTTCTATAGCTTCTAAACTGCTTGTCAGGACACACATGTGTCACAGTTACACCGATCTATACTACTACTGATATACAGTAATATATATACTTTTCTATAGCTTCTATACTGCATGTCAGGACACACATGTGTCACAGTTACACCACTCTGTACTGATATATACAATAATTTTAAATCATTTTCTATAGCTTCTATACTGCTCGTCAGGACACACATGTGTCACAGTTACACCGCTCTGTACTGATATATACATTAATTTTAAATCATTTTATATAGCTACTATACTGCTCGTCAGGACACACGTGTAACAGTTACACCACTCTGTACTGATATATACAGTAATATATTCTTTTCTATAGTTTCTATACTGCTTGTCAGGACACACATGTGTCATAGTTACACTGCTCTGTACTGATATATACAATAATTTTAAATCATTTTCTATAGCTTCTATACTGCTTGTCAGGACACACAAGTGTCACAGTTACACCGCTCTGTACTGATATATACAATAATTTTAAATCATTTTCTATAGCTTATATACTGCTTGTCAGGACACACATGTGTCACAGTTACACCGCTCTGTACTGATATATACAATAATTTTAAAGCATTTTCTATAGCTTCTATACTGCTTGTCAGGACACACAAGTATCACAGTTACACCGCTCTGTACTGATATATACAATAATTTTAAATCATTTTCTATAGCTTCTATACTGCTTGTCAAGACACACATGTGTCACAGATACACCGCTCTGTACTACTACTGATATACAGTAATATATATAATTTTCTATAGCTTCTATACTGCTTGTCAGGACACACGTGTAACAGTTACACCACTCTGTACAGATATATACAGTAATATATACTTTTCTATAGTTTCTATACTGCTTGTCAGGACACACATGTGTCACAGTTACACCGCTCTGTACTGATATATACAATAATTTGAAATAATTTTCTAAAGCTTCTATACTGATTGTAGGGACACACATGTGTCACAGTTACAACGCTTTGTACTGATATATACAATAATTTTAAATCTTTTTCTATAGCTTCTATACTGCTTGTCAGGACACACGTGTCATAGTTAAACCGCTCTGTACTGATATATACAATAATTTTAAAGCATTTTCTATAGCTTCTATACTGCTTGTCAGGACACACAAGTATCACAGTTACACCGCTCTGTACTGATATATACAATAATTTTAAATCATTTTCTATAGCTTCTATACTGCTTGTCAAGACACACATGTGTCACAGATACACCGCTCTGTACTACTACTGATATACAGTAATATATATAATTTTCTATAGCTTCTATACTGCTTGTCAGGACACACAATTGTCACAGTTACAATGCTCTGTACTGATATATACATTAATTTAATATCATTAACTATAGCTTCTATACTGCTTGTCAGGACACACATGTGTCACAGTTACACCGCTCTGTACTGATATATACAATATTTTTAAATCATTTTCTATAGCTTCTATACTGCTTGTCAGGACACACGATCACAGTTACACTGCTCTGTACTGATATATACAGTAATATATATACTTTTCTATAGCTTCTATACTGCTTGTCAGGACACACATGTGTCACAGTTACACCGCTCTGTACTACTACTGATATACAGTTAAATATATACTTTTCTATAGCTTCTATACTGCTTGTCAGGACACACATGTGTCACAGTTACACCACTCTGTACTGATATATACAATAATTTTAAATAATTTTCTACAGTTTCTATACTGCTTGTCAGGACACACATGTGTCACAGTTACACCGCTCTGTACTGATATATACAATCATTTTAAATAATTTTCTATAGCTTCTATACTGCTCGTGAGGACACACATGTGTCACAGTTACACCGCTCTGTACTAATATATACATTAATTTTAAATAATATTCTGTAGCTTCTATACTGCTTGTCAGGACACACGTGTAAGTTACACCACTCTGTACTGATATATACAGTAATATATACTTTTCTATAGTTTCTATACTGCTTGTCAGGACACACATGTGTCACAGTTACACCGCTCTGTACTGATATATACAATAATTTTACATTATTTTTTAAAGCTTCTATACTGCTTGTCGGGACACACATGTGTCACAGTTACACTGCTCTGTACTGATATATACAATAATTTTAAATCATTTTCTATAGCTTCTATACTGATTGTCATGACACACGTGTCACAGTAAAACCGCTCTGTACTGATATATACAATCATTTTAAATCATTTTCTATAGCTTCTATACTGCTTGTCAGGACACACAAGTGTAACAGTTACACCGCTCTGTACTGATATATACAATAATTTTAAATCATTTTCTATAGCTTCTATACTGCTTGTCAGGAAACACATTTGTCACAGTTACACCGCTCTGTACTACTACTGATATACAGTAATATATATAATTTTCTATAGCTTCTATACTGCTTGTCAGGACACACAAGTGTCACAGTTACAACGCTCTGTACTGATATATACATTCATTTTATTTAATTTTATATAGCTTCTATACTGCTTGTCAGGACACACATGTGTCACAGTAAAACCGCTCTGTACTACTACTGATATACAGTAAAATATATACTTTTCTAGAGCTTCTATACTGCTTGTCAGGACACATATGTCTCACAGTTACACCGCTCTGTACTGATATATACAATAATTTTAAATAATTTTCTATAGCTTCTATACTGCTTGTCAGGACACAAAACTGTCACAGTTACACCGCTCTGTACTGATACATACATTAATTTTAAATCATTTTCTATGGCTTCTATACTGCTTGTCAGGACACACGTTTAAAAGTTACACCACTCTGTACTGATATATACAGTAATATATATTTTTCTATAGTTTCTATACTGCTTGTCAGGACACATATGTGTCATAGTTACACCGCTCTGTACTGATACATACAATAATTTTAAATCATTTTCTATAGCTACTATACTGCTTGTCAGTACACACATGTGTCACAGTTACACCGCTCTGTACTACTACTGATATACAGTAATATATATAATTTTCTATAGCTTCAATACTGCTTGTCAGGACACACATGTGTCACAGTTACACCGCTATGTACTGATATATACAATAATTTTAAATCATTTTCTATAGCTTCTATACTGCTTGTCAGGACACACATGTGTCACAGTTACACCGCTCTGTACTGATATATACAATAATTTTAAATCATTTTCTAAAGCTTCTATACTGCTTGTCAGGACACACATGTGTCACAGTTACACTGCTCTATACTGATATAAACAATAATTTTAAATCATTTTCTATAGCTTCTATACTGCTTGTCAGGACACATATGTGTCACAGTTACACCGCTCTGTACTGACATATACAATAATTATAATAATTTTCTATAGCTTCTATACTGCTCGTCAGGACACACATGTGTCACAGTTACACCACTCTGTACTGATATATACAATAATTTTAAATCATTTTCTATAGCTTCAATACTGCTTGTCAGGACACACATTTGTCACAGTTACACCGCTCTGTACTGATATATACATTAATATAAATCATTTTCTATAGCTTCTATACTGCTTGTCAGGACACACGTGTAACAGTTACACCGCTCTGTACTGATATATACAGTAATATATACTTTTCTATAGTTTCTATACTACTTGTCAGGACACACATGTGTCATAGTTACACTGCTCTGTACTGATTTATACAATAATTTTAAATCATTTTCTATACGTTCTATACTGCTTGTCAGGACACACATGTGTCACAGTTACACTGCTCTTTACTGATATATACAGTAATTTAAAATCATTTTATATAGCTTCTATACTGCTTGTCAGGACACACATGTGTCACAGTTACACCGCTCTGTACTGATATATACAATAATTTTAAATCATTTTCTATAGCTTCTATACTGCTTGTCAGGACACACAAGTGTCACAGTTACACTGCTCTGTACTACTACTGATATACAGTAATATATGTAATTTTCTATAGCTTCTATGCTGCTTGTCAGGACACACATGTGTCACAGTTACACCACTTTGTACTCATATATACAGTAATATATATACTTTTCTATAGCTTCTATACTGCTTGTCAGGAAACACATGAGTCACAGTTACACTGCACTGTACTGATATTTACAATAATTTTAGAATAATTTTCTATAGCTTCTATACTGCTTGTCAGGACACACATGAGTCACAGTTACACCACTCTGTACTGATATATACAATAATTTTTGAATAATTTTCTATAGCTTCTATACTACTTGTAAGGACACACATGTGTCACAGTTACACCGCTCTATACTGATATATACAATAATTTTAAATCATTTTCTATGGCTTCTATACTGCTTGTCAGAACACACATGTGTCACAGTTACACCGCTCTGTACTGATAAATACAGTAATATATATACTTTTATATAGCTTTTATACTGCTTGTCAGGACACATATGTGTCACAGTTACACCGCTCTGTACTGATATATACAATAATTTTAAATCATTTTCTATAGCTTCAATACTGCTTGTCAGGACACACATTTGTCACAGTTACACCGCTCTGTACTGCTATATACAATAATTTTAAATCATTTTCTATAGCTTCTATACTGCTTGTCAAGACACACAAGTGTCACTCACCGTTACACCGCTCTGTACTGATATATACAATAATTTTAAAACATTTTCTATAGCTTCTATACTGCTTGTCAGAACACACATGTGTCACAGTTACACCGCTCTGTACTACTACTGATATACAATGATATATATAATTTTCTATAGCTTCTTTACTGCTTGTCAGGACACACAAGTGTCACAGTTACAATGCTCTGTTCTGATATATACATTAATTTTATATAATTTTCTATAGCTTCTATACTGCTTGTCAGGACACACAATTGTCACAGTTACAATGCTCTGTACTGATATATACATTAATGTAGTATCATTTTCTATAGCTTCTATACTGCTTGTTAGGACACATGTGTCACAGTTACACTGCTCTGTACCGATATATACAGTAATATATATACTTTTCTATAGATTCTATACTGCTTGTCACGACACACATGTGTCACAGTTACACCGCTCTGTACTACTACTGATATACAGTAATATATATACTTTTCTATAGCTTCTATACTACTTGTCAGGACACACATGTGTCACAGTTACACCACTCTGTTCTGATAAATACAATAATTTTAAATCATTTTCTATAGCTTCTATACTGCTTGTCAGGACACACATGTGTCACAGTTACACCGCTCTGTACTGATATATACAATAATTTTAAATCATTTTCTATAGCTTCTATACTGCTTGTCAGGACACACAAGTGTCACAGTACCACCGCTCTGTACTGATATATACAATAAATTTGAATCATTTTTATAGCTTGTATACTGCTTGTCAGGACACACATGTTTCACAGTTACACCGCTCTGTACTGATATATACAATAATTTTAAATCATTTTCTATAGCTTCTATACTGCTTGTCAGGACACAGATGTGTCACAGTTACACCACTCTGTACTGATATATACAATAATTTTAAATAATTTTCTATAGCTTCTATACTGCTTGTCAGGACACACATGTGTCATAGTTACACTGCTCTGTACTGATATATAAAGTAATATATATACTTTTCTATAGCTTCTATACTGCTTGTCACGACACACGTGTCACAGTTACACCGCTCTGTACTACTACTGATATACAGTAATATATATTCTTTTCTATAGCTTCTATACTGCTTGTCAGGACACAGATGTGTCACAGTTACACCGCTCTATACTGATAAATACAATAATTTTAAATCATTTTCTATAGCTTCAATACTGCTTGTCAGGACACACGTGTCACAGTTGCACCGCTCTGTACTGATATATACAATCATTTTAAATCATTTTCTACAGCTTCTATACTGCTCATCAGGACACACATGTGTCACAGTTACACCGCTCTATACTGATATATACAATAATTTTAAATCATTTTCTATAGCTTATATAGTGCTTGCCAGGATACACATGTGTCACAGTTACACTGCTCTGTACTGGTATATACAATAATTATAAATAATTTTCTATAGCTTCTATACTGCTTGTAAGGACACACATGTGTCACAGTTACAGCACTCTGTACTACTACTGATATACAGTAATATATATAATTTTCTATAGCTTCTATACTGCTAGTCAGGACACACATGTGTCACAGTTACAACACTCTGTACTGATATATTACATTAATTTTAAATCATTTTCTATAGCTTCTATACTGCTTGTCAGGACACACGTGCCACAGTTACACCGCTCTGTACTGATATATACAATAATTTTAAATCATTTTCTATAGCATCTATACTGCTTGTCAGGACACAAATGTGTCACAGTTACACCGCTCTGTACTGATATATACAATAATTTTAAATCATTTTCTATAGCTTCTATACTGCTTGTCAGTACACATTGTCACAGTTACACTGCTCTGTACTGATATATACAGTAATATATATACTTTTCTATAGCTTCTATACTGCTTGTCACGACACACATGTGTCACACTTACAACACCGTTCTGAACTACTACTGATATACAGTAATATATATACTTTTCTATACTTTTCTATACTGCTTGTCAGGACACACATATGTCACAGTTGCACCGCTCTGTACCTATTTATACAGTAATTTTAAATCATTTTCTATAGCTACTATACTGCTTGTCAGGACATACATGTGTCACAATTACACCGCTCTGTACTGATATATACAATCATTTTAAATCATTTTCTATATCTTCTATACTGTTCGTCAGGACACACATGTGTCACAGTTACGCTGCTCTTTACTGATATATACAATCCTTTTAAATCATTTCCTATAGCTTCTATACTGCTTGTCAGGACACACTAGTATCACAGTTACACCGCTCTGTACTGATATATACCATAATTTTAAATAATTTTCTATAGCTTCTATAATGCTTGTCAGGACACACATGTGTCACAGATACAACGCTCTGTACTGATATATACATTAATTTTAAATCATTTTCTATAGCTTCTATACTGCTTGTCAGGACACACATGTGTCACAGTTACACCGCTCTGTACTGATAAATACATTAATTTTAAATCATTTTCTATAGCTTCTATACTGCTTGTCAGGACACACATGTGTCACAGTTACACCACTCTGTACTGATATATACAATCATTTTAAATCATTTTCTATAGCTTCTATACTGCTTGTTAGGACACATGTGTCTCAGTTACACTGCTCTGTACTGATATTTACAGTAATATATATAATTTTCTATAGATTCTATACTGCTTGTCACGACACACATGTGTCACAGTTACACCGCTCTGTACTACTACTGAAATACAGTAATATATATACTTTTCTATAGCTTCTATACTACTTGTCAGGACACACATGTGTCACAGTTACAACGCTCTGTACTGATAAATACAATTATTTTAAATCATTTTCTATAGCTTCTATACTGCTTGTCAGGACACACATGTGTCACAGTTACACCGCTCTGTACTGATATATACAATAATTTTAAATCATTTTCTATAGCTTCTATACTGCTTGTCAGGACACGTGTCACAGTTACACTGCTCTGTACTACTACTGATGTACAGTAATATATATACTTTTCTATAGCTTCTATACTGCTTGTCAGGACACACATGTGTCACAGTTACTCTGCTCTATACTACTACTGATATACAGTAATATATATAATTTTCTATAGCTTCTATACTGCTTGTTAGGACACACATGTGTCACAGTTACACCGCTCTGTACTGATATATACAATCATTTTAAATCATTTTCCATAGCTTCTATACTGCTTCTCAGGACACACATGTGTCATAGATACACCGCTCTGTACTGATATATACAATAATTTTAAATAATTTTCTATAGCTTCTTTACGGCTTGTCAGGACACACATGTTTCACAGTTACACCACTCTGTACTGATGTATACAATAATTTTAAATCATTTTCTATAGCTTCTATACTGCTTGTCAGGACACGTGTCACAGTTACACCGCCTTGTACTACTACTGATATACAGTAATATATATACTTTTCTATAGCTTCTATACTGCTTGTCAGGACACACATGTGTCACAGTTACACTGCTCTGTACTGATAAATACAATAATTTTAAGTCATTTTCTATAGCTTCTATACTGCTTGTCAGGACAGACATGTGTCACAGTAACACCACTCTGTACTGATATATACAATAATTTTAAATCATTTTCTATAGCTTCTATACTGCTTGTCAGGATACACATGTGTCACAGTTACACCGCTCTGTACTGATATATACAATAATTTTAAATAATTTTCTATAGCTTCTATACTGCTTGTCAGGACACACATGTGTCACAGTTACACCACTCTGTACTGATATATACAATAATTTGAAATCATTTTCTATAGCTTCTATACTGCTTGTCAGGACACACATGTGTCACAGTTACACCGCTCTGTACTGATAAATGCAATAATTTTAAATCATTTTCTATAGCTTCTATACTGCTTGTCAGGATACATGGTCACAGTTGCACTGCTCTGTACTGATATATACAGTAATATATATACTTTTCTATAGCTTCTATACTGCTTGTCAGGACACACATGTGTCACAGTTACACCGCTATGTACTGATATATACAATCATTTTTTAATCATTTTCTATAGCTTCTTTACTGCTCGTCAGTACACACATGTGTTACAGTTACACCGCTCTGTACTGATATATACATTAATATAAATCATTTTCTATAGCTTCTATACTGCTTGTCAGGACACACGTGTAACAGTTACACCGCTCTGTACTGATATATACAGTAATATATACTTTTCTATAGTTTCTATACTGCTTGTCAGGACACACATGTGTCATAGTTACACGGCTCTGTACTGATTTATACAATAATTTTAAATCATTTTCTATAGCTTCTTTACTGCTTGTCAGGACACACATGTGTCACAGTTACACCACTCTGTACTGATATATACAATAATTTTAAATCATTTTCTATAGCTTCTATACTGCTTGTCAGGACACGTGTCACAGTTACACTGCTCTGTACTGATATATACAGTAATATATATACTTTGCTATAGCTTCTATACTGCTTGTCACGACACACATGTGTCACAGTTACACCGCTCTGTACTACTACTGATATACAGTAATATATATATAATTTTCTATAGCTTCTATACTGCTTGTCAGGACACACATGTGTCACAGTTGCACCGCTCTGTACTGATATATACAATCATTTTAAATCATTTTCTATAGCTTCTATACTGCTTGTCAGGACACACATGTGTCATAGTTACACCGCTCTGTACTGATATATACAATAATTTTAAATCATTTTCTATGGCTTCTATACTGCTTGTCAGAACACACATGTGTCACAGTTACACCGCTCTGTACTGATAAATACAGTAATATATATACTTTTCTATAGCTTTTATACTGCTTGTCAGGACACATATGTGTCACAGTTACACCGCTCTGTACTGATATATACAATAATTATAATCATTTTCTATAGCTTCTATACTGCTTGTCAGGACACACATGTGTCATAGTTACACGGCTCTGTACTGATTTATACAATAATTTTAAATCATTTTCTATAGCTTCCATACTGCTTGTCAGGACACACATGTGTCACAGTTACACCGCTCTGTACTGATAAATACAATAATTTTAAATAATTTTCTTTAGCTTCTATACTGCTTGTCAGGACACACATGTGTCACAGTTACACCACTCTGTACTGATATATACAATAATTTTAAATCATTTTCTATAGCTTCTATACTGCTTGTCAGGACACGTGTCACAGTTACACTGCTCTGTACTGATATATACAGTAATATATATACTTTTCTATAGCTTCTATACTGCTTGTCACGACACACATGTGTCACAGTTACACCGCTCTGTACTACTACTGATATACAGTAATATATATAATTTTCTATAGCTTCTATACTGCTTGTCAGGACACACATGTGTCACAGTTACACCGCTCTGTACTGATATATACAATCATTTTAAATCATTTTCTATAGCTTCTATACTGCTTGTCAGGACACACATGTGTCATAGTTACACCGCTCTGTACTGATATATACAATAATTTAAAATCATTTTCTATGGCTTCTATACTGCTTGTCAGAACACACATGTGTTACAGTTACACCGCTCTGTACTGATAAATACGGTAATATATATACTTTTCTATAGCTTCTATACTGCTTGTCAGGAAACACATGAGTCACAGTTACACCGCTCTGTACTGATATTTACAATAATTTTAGAATCATTTTCTATAGCTTCTATACTGCTTGTCAGGACACACATGAGTCACAGTTACACCACTCTGTACTGATATATACAATAATTTTAGAATTATTTTCTATAGCTTCTATACTACTTGTCAGTACACACATGTGTCACAGTTACACCGCTCTATACTGATATATACAATAATTTTAAATCATTTTCTATGGCTTCTATACTGCTTGTCAGAACACACATGTGTCACAGTTACACCGCTCTGTACTGATAAATACAGTAATATATATACTTTTCTATAGCTTTTATACTGCTTGTCAGGACACATATGTGTCACAGTTACACCGCTCTGTACTGATATATACAATAATTTTAAATCATTTTCTATAGCTTCTATACTGCTCGTCAGGACACACATGTGTCACAGTTACACCACTCTGTACTGATATATACAATAATTTTAAATCATTTTCTATAACTTCAATACTGCTTGTCAGGACACACGTGTAACAGTTACACCGCTCTGTACTGATATATACAGTAATATATACTTTTCTATAGTTTCTATACTGCTTGTCAGGACACACATGTGTCATAGTTACACTGCTCTGTACTGATTTATACAATAATTTTAAATAATTTTCTATAGGTTCTATACTGCTTGTCAGGACACACATGTGTCACAGTTACACTGCTCTGTACTGATATATACAATAATTTTAAATAATTTTCTATAGCTTCTGTACTGCTTGTCAGGACATAAGAGTGTCACAGTTACACTGCTCTGTACTACTACTGATATACAGTAATATATGTAATTTTCTATAGCTTCTATGCTGCTTGTCAGGACACACATGTGTCACAGTTACACCGCTTTGTACTCATATATACAGTAATATATATACTTTTCTATAGCTTCTATACTGCTTGTCAGGAAACACATGCGTCACAGTTACACCGCTCTGTACTGATATTTACAATAATTTTAGAATCATTTTCTATAGCTTCTATACTGCTTGTCAGGACACACATGAGTCACAGTTACACCACTCTGTACTGATATAAACAATAATTTTAGAATAATTTTCTATAGCTTCTATACTACTTGTCAGGACACACATGTGTCACAGTTACACCGCTCTGTACTGATAAATACAGTAATATATATACTTTTCTATAGCTTTTATACTGCTTGTCAGGACACATATGTGTCACAGTTACACCACTCTGTACTGATAAATACAATAATTTTAAATCATTTTCTATGGCTTCTATACTGCTTATCAGAACACACATGTGTCACAGTTACACCGCTCTGTACTGATAAATACAGTAATATATATACTTTTCTATAGCTTTTATACTGCTTGTCAGGACACATATGTGTCACAGTTACACCGCTCTGTACTGATATATACAATAATTTTAAATCATTTTCTATAGCTTCTATACTGCTCGTCAGGACACACATGTGTCACAGTTACACCGCTCTGTACTGATATATACAATAATTTTAAATCATTTTCTATAGCTTCAATACTGCTTGTCAGGACACACATTTGTCACAGTTACACCGCTCTGTACTGATATATACAATAATTTTAAATCATTTTCTACAGCTTCTATACTGCTTGTCAGGACACACAAGTGTCACTCACCGTTACACCGCTCTGTACTGATATATACAATAATTTTAAAACATTTTCTATAGCTTCTATACTGCTTGTCAGGACACACAAGTTTCACAGTTACACCGCTCTGTACTACTACTGATATACAGTAATATATATAATTTTCTATAGCTTCTATACTGCTTGTCAGGACACACAAGTGTGACAGTTACAACGCTCTGTACTGATATATACATTAATTTTAAATAATTTTCTATAGCTTCTATACTGCTTGTCAGGACACACATGTGTCACAGTTACACCGCTCTGTACTGATATATATACAATAATTTTAAATCATTTTCTATAGCTACTATACTGCTTGTCAGGACACACGGTCACAGTTACTCTGCTCTGTACTGATATATACAGTAATATATATATAATTTTCTATAGCTTCTAAACTGCTTGTCAGGACACACATGTGTCACAGTTACACCGATCTATACTACTACTGATATACAGTAATATATATACTTTTCTATAGCTTCTATACTGCATGTCAGGACACACATGTGTCACAGTTACACCACTCTGTACTGATATATACAATAATTTTAAATCATTTTCTATAGCTTCTATACTGCTCGTCAGGACACACATGTGTCACAGTTACACCGCTCTGCACTGATATATACATTAATTTTAAATCATTTTATATAGCTACTATACTGCTCGTCAGGACACACGTGTAACAGTTACACCACTCTGTACTGATATATACAGTAATATATTCTTTTCTATAGTTTCTATACTGCTTGTCAGGACACACATGTGTCATAGTTACACTGCTCTGTACTGATATATACAATAATTTTAAATCATTTTCTATAGCTTCTATACTGCTTGTCAGGACACACAAGTGTCACAGTTACACCGCTCTGTACTGATATATACAATAATTTTAAATCATTTTCTATAGCTTATATACTGCTTGTCAGGACACACATGTGTCACAGTTACACCGCTCTGTACTACTACTTATATACAGTAATATATATAATTTTCGATAGCTTCTATACTGCTTGTCAGGACACACGTGTAACAGTTACACCACTCTGTACAGATATATACAGTAATATATACTTTTCTATAGTTTCTATACTGCTTGTCAGGACACACATGTGTCACAGTTACACCGCTCTGTACTGATATATACAATAATTTGAAATAATTTTCTAAAGCTTCTATACTGATTGTAGGGACACACATGTGTCACAGTTACAACGCTTTGTACTGATATATACAATAATTTTAAATCTTTTTCTATAGCTTCTATACTGCTTGTCAGGACACACGTGTCATAGTTAAACCGCTCTGTACTGATATATACAATAATTTTAAAGCATTTTCTATAGCTTCTATACTGCTTGTCAGGACACACAAGTATCACAGTTACACCGCTCTGTACTGATATATACAATAATTTTAAATCATTTTCTATAGCTTCTATACTGCTTGTCAAGACACACATGTGTCACAGATACACCGCTCTGTACTACTACTGATATACAGTAATATATATAATTTTCTATAGCTTCTATACTGCTTGTCAGGACACACAATTGTCACAGTTACAATGCTCTGTACTGATATATACATTAATTTAATATCATTAACTATAGCTTCTATACTGCTTGTCAGGACACACATGTGTCACAGTTACACCGCTCTGTACTGATATATACAATATTTTTAAATCATTTTCTATAGCTTCTATACTGCTTGTCAGGACACACGATCACAGTTACACTGCTCTGTACTGATATATACAGTAATATATATACTTTTCTATAGCTTCTATACTGCTTGTCAGGACACACATGTGTCACAGTTACACCGCTCTGTACTACTACTGATATACAGTTAAATATATACTTTTCTATAGCTTCTATACTGCTTGTCAGGACACACATGTGTCACAGTTACACCACTCTGTACTGATATATACAATAATTTTAAATAATTTTCTATAGTTTCTATACTGCTTGTCAGGACACACATGTGTCACAGTTACACCGCTCTGTACTGATATATACAATCATTTTAAATAATTTTCTATAGCTTCTATACTGCTCGTGAGGACACACATGTGTCACAGTTACACCGCTCTGTACTAATATATACATTAATTTTAAATAATATTCTGTAGCTTCTATACTGCTTGTCAGGACACACGTGTAAGTTACACCACTCTGTACTGATATATACAGTAATATATACTTTTCTATAGTTTCTATACTGCTTGTCAGGACACACATGTGTCACAGTTACACCGCTCTGTACTGATATATACAATAATTTTACATTATTTTTTAAAGCTTCTATACTGCTTGTCGGGACACACATGTGTCACAGTTACACTGCTCTGTACTGATATATACAATAATTTTAAATCATTTTCTATAGCTTCTATACTGATTGTCATGACACACGTGTCACAGTAAAACCGCTCTGTACTGATATATACAATCATTTTAAATCATTTTCTATAGCTTCTATACTGCTTGTCAGGACACACAAGTGTAACAGTTACACCGCTCTGTACTGATATATACAATAATTTTAAATCATTTTCTATAGCTTCTATACTGCTTGTCAGGAAACACATTTGTCACAGTTACACCGCTCTGTACTACTACTGATATACAGTAATATATATAATTTTCTATAGCTTCTATACTGCTTGTCAGGACACACAAGTGTCACAGTTACAACGCTCTGTACTGATATATACATTCATTTTATTTAATTTTATATAGCTTCTATACTGCTTGTCAGGACACACATGTGTCACAGTAAAACCGCTCTGTACTACTACTGATATACAGTAAAATATATACTTTTCTAGAGCTTCTATACTGCTTGTCAGGACACATATGTCTCACAGTTACACCGCTCTGTACTGATATATACAATAATTTTAAATAATTTTCTATAGCTTCTATACTGCTTGTCAGGACACAAAACTGTCACAGTTACACCGCTCTGTACTGATACATACATTAATTTTAAATCATTTTCTATGGCTTCTATACTGCTTGTCAGGACACACGTTTAAAAGTTACACCACTCTGTACTGATATATACAGTAATATATATTTTTCTATAGTTTCTATACTGCTTGTCAGGACACACATGTGTCATAGTTACACCGCTCTGTACTGATACATACAATAATTTTAAATCATTTTCTATAGCTACTATACTGCTTGTCAGTACACACATGTGTCACAGTTACACCGCTCTGTACTACTACTGATATACAGTAATATATATAATTTTCTATAGCTTCAATACTGCTTGTCAGGACACACATGTGTCACAGTTACACCGCTATGTACTGATATATACAATAATTTTAAATCATTTTCTATAGCTTCTATACTGCTTGTCAGGACACACATGTGTCACAGTTACACCGCTCTGTACTGATATATACAATAATTTTAAATCATTTTCTAAAGCTTCTATACTGCTTGTCAGGACACACATGTGTCACAGTTACACTGCTCTATACTGATATAAACAATAATTTTAAATCATTTTCTATAGCTTCTATACTGCTTGTCAGGACACATATGTGTCACAGTTACACCGCTCTGTACTGACATATACAATAATTATAATAATTTTCTATAGCTTCTATACTGCTCGTCAGGACACACATGTGTCACAGTTACACCACTCTGTACTGATATATACAATAATTTTAAATCATTTTCTATAGCTTCAATACTGCTTGTCAGGACACACATTTGTCACAGTTACACCGCTCTGTACTGATATATACATTAATATAAATCATTTTCTATAGCTTCTATACTGCTTGTCAGGACACACGTGTAACAGTTACACCGCTCTGTACTGATATATACAGTAATATATACTTTTCTATAGTTTCTATACTACTTGTCAGGACACACATGTGTCATAGTTACACTGCTCTGTACTGATTTATACAATAATTTTAAATCATTTTCTATACGTTCTATACTGCTTGTCAGGACACACATGTGTCACAGTTACACTGCTCTGTACTGATATATACAGTAATTTAAAATCATTTTATATAGCTTCTATACTGCTTGTCAGGACACACATGTGTCACAGTTACACCGCTCTGTACTGATATATACAATAATTTTAAATCATTTTCTATAGCTTCTATACTGCTTGTCAGGACACACAAGTGTCACAGTTACACTGCTCTGTACTACTACTGATATACAGTAATATATGTAATTTTCTATAGCTTCTATGCTGCTTGTCAGGACACACATGTGTCACAGTTACACCACTTTGTACTCATATATACAGTAATATATATACTTTTCTATAGCTTCTATACTGCTTGTCAGGAAACACATGAGTCACAGTTACACTGCACTGCACTGATATTTACAATAATTTTAGAATAATTTTCTATAGCTTCTATACTGCTTGTCAGGACACACATGAGTCACAGTTACACCACTCTGTACTGATATATACAATAATTTTTGAATAATTTTCTATAGCTTCTATACTACTTGTAAGGACACACATGTGTCACAGTTACACCGCTCTATACTGATATATACAATAATTTTAAATCATTTTCTATGGCTTCTATACTGCTTGTCAGAACACACATGTGTCACAGTTACACCGCTCTGTACTGATAAATACAGTAATATATATACTTTTATATAGCTTTTATACTGCTTGTCAGGACACATATGTGTCACAGTTACACCGCTCTGTACTGATATATACAATAATTTTAAATCATTTTCTATAGCTTCAATACTGCTTGTCAGGACACACATTTGTCACAGTTACACCGCTCTGTACTGCTATATACAATAATTTTAAATCATTTTCTATAGCTTCTATACTGCTTGTCAAGACACACAAGTGTCACTCACCGTTACACCGCTCTGTACTGATATATACAATAATTTTAAAACATTTTCTATAGCTTCTATACTGCTTGTCAGAACACACATGTGTCACAGTTACACCGCTCTGTACTACTACTGATATACAATGATATATATAATTTTCTATAGCTTCTTTACTGCTTGTCAGGACACACAAGTGTCACAGTTACAATGCTCTGTTCTGATATATACATTAATTTTATATAATTTTCTATAGCTTCTATACTGCTTGTCAGGACACACAATTGTCACAGTTACAATGCTCTGTACTGATATATACATTAATGTAGTATCATTTTCTATAGCTTCTATACTGCTTGTCAGGACACACATGTGTCACAGTTACACCGCTCTGTACTGATATATACAATATTTTTAAATCATTTTCTATAGCTTCTATACTGCTTGTCAGGACACACATGTGTCACAGTTACACCGATCTATACTACTACTGATATACAGTAATATATATACTTTTTTATAGCTTCTATACTGCATGTCAGGACACACATGTGTCACAGTTACACCACTCTGTACTGATATATACAATAATATTAAATCATTTTCTATAGCTTCTATACTGCTCGTCAGGACACACATGTGTCACAGTTACACCGCTCTGTACTGATATATACATTAATTTTAAATCATTTTCTATAGCTTATATACTGATTGTAGGGACACACATGTGTCACAGTTACACCGCTTTGTACTCATATATACAGTAATATATATACTTTTCTATAGCTTCTATACTGCTTGTCAGGACACACGTGTAACAGTTACACCACTCTGTACTGATATTTACAGTAATATATACTTTTCTATAGTTTCTATACTGCTTGTCAGGACACACATGTGTCACAGTTACAACGCTCTGTACTGATATATACAATCATTTTAAATCATTTTCTAAAGCTTCTATACTGATTGTAGGGACACACATGTGTCACAGTTACACCGCTTTGTACTCATATATACAGTAATATATATACTTTTCTATAGCTTCTATACTGCTTGTCAGGAAAAACATGAGTCACAGTAACACCGCTCTGTACTGATATATACAATAATTTTAAATCATTTTCTATAGCTTCTATACTGCTTGTCAGGACACACGTGTCACAGTTAAACCGCTCTGTACTGATATATACAATAATTTTAAATAATTTTCTATAGCTTCTATACTGCTTGTCAGGACACACAAGTATCACAGTTACACCGCTCTGTACTGATATTTACAATAATTTTAAATCATTTTCTATAGCTTCTATACTGCTTGTCAGGACACACATGTGTCACAGATACACCGCTCTGTACTACTACTGATATACAGTAATATATATAATTTTCTATAGCTTCTATACTGCTTGTCAGGACACACAATTGTCACAGTTACAATGCTCTGTACTGATATATACATTAATGTAGTATCATTTTCTATAGCTTCTATACTGCTTGTCAGGACACACATGTGTCACAGTTACACCGCTCTGTACTGATATATACAATATTTTTAAATCATTTTCTATAGCTTCTATACTGCTTGTCAGGACACACGATCACAGTTACACTGCTCTGTACTGATATATACAGTAATATATATACTTTTCTATAGCTTCTATACTGCTTGTCAGGACACACATGTGTCACAGTTACACCGCTCTGTTCTACTACTGATATACAGTAAAATATATACTTTTCTATAGCTTCTATACTGCTCGTCAGGACACACATGTGTCACAGTTACACCACTCTGTACTGATATATACAATAATTTTAAATAATTTTCTATAGTTTCTATACTGCTTGTCAGGACACACATGTGTCACAGTTACACCGCTCTGTACTGATATATACAATCATTTTAAATCATTTTCTATAGCTTCTATACTGCTCGTGAGGACACACATGTGTTACAGTTACACCGCTCTGTACTAATATATACATTAATTTTAAATAATATTCTGTAGCTTCTATACTGCTTGTCAGGACACACGTGTAAGTTACACCACTCTGTACTGATATATACAGTAATATATACTTTTCTATAGTTTCTATACTGCTTGTCAGGACACACATGTGTCACAGTTACACCGCTCTGTACTGATATATACAATAATTTTACATTATTTTTTAAAGCTTCTATACTGCTAGTCGGGACACACATGTGTCACAGTTACACTGCTCTGTACTGATATATACAATCATTTTAAATAATTTTCTATAGCTTCTATACTGTTTGTCAGGACATACAAGTGTAACAGTTACACCGCTCTGTACTGATATATACAATAATTTTAAATCATTTTCTATAGCTTCTATACTGCTTGTCAGGAAACACATTTGTCACAGTTAAACCGCTCTGTACTACTACTGATATACAGTAAAATATATACTTTTCTACAGCTTCTATACTGCTTGTTAGGACACATATGTGTCACAGTTACACCGCTCTGTACTGATATATACAATAATTTTAAATAATTTTCTATAGCTTCTATACTGCTTGTCAGGAAACACATGTGTCACAGTTACACCACTCTGTACTGATATATACAATCATTTTAAATCATTTTCTATAGCTTCTATACTGCTTGTCAGGCCATACATGTGTCACAGTTACACCGCTTTGTACTGATACATACATTCATTTTAAATCATTTTCTATAGCTTCTATACTGCTTGTCAGGACACATGTGTAAAAGTTACACCACTCTGTACTGATATATACAGTAATATATACTTTTCTATAGTTTCTATACTGCTTGTCAGGACACACATGTGTCATAGTTACACCGCTATGTACTGATATATACAATAATTTTAAATCATTTTCTGTAGCTTCTATACTGCTTGTCAGGACACACTAGTGTCACAGTTACACCACTCTGTACTGATATATACAATAATTTTAAATCATTTTCTATAGCTACTATACTGCTTAACAGTACACACATGTGTCACAGTTATACCGCTCTGTACTACTACTGAAATAAAGTAATATATATAATTTTCTATAGCTTCAATACTGCTTGTCAGGACACACATGTGTCACAGTTACACCACTATGTACTGATATATACAATAATTTTAAATCATTTTCTATAGCTTCTATACTGCTTGTCAGGACACACATGTGTCATAGTTACACCGCTCTGTACTGATATATACAATAATTTTAAATCATTTTCTAAAGCTTCTATACTGCTTGTCAGGACACACATGTGTCACAGTTAAACCGCTCTGTACTACTACTGATATACAGTAAAATATATACTTTTCTACAGCTTCTATACTGCTTGTCAGGACACATATGTGTCACAGTTACACCGCTCTGTACTGATATATACAATAATTTTAAATAATTTTCTATAGCTTCTATACTGCTTGTCAGGAAACACATGTGTCACAGTTACACCGCTCTGTACTGATACATACATTCATTTTAAATAATTTTCTATAGCTTCTATACTGCTTGTCAGGACACACGTGTAAAAGTTACACCACTCTGTACTGATATATACAGTAATATATACTTTTCTATAGTTTCTATACTGCTTGTCAGGACACACATGTGTCACAGTTACACCGCTCTGTACTGATATATACAATAATTTTACATTATTTTTTAAAGCTTCTATACTGCTTGTCGGGACACACATGTGTCACAGTTACACTGCTCTGTACTGATATATACAATAATTTTAAATCATTTTCTATAGCTTCTATACTGATTGTCATGACACACGTGTCACAGTAAAACCGCTCTGTACTGATATATACAATCATTTTAAATCATTTTCTATAGCTTCTATACTGCTTGTCAGGACACACAAGTGTAACAGTTACACCGCTCTGTACTGATATATACAATAATTTTAAATCATTTTCTATAGCTTCTATACTGCTTGTCAGGAAACACATTTGTCACAGTTACACCGCTCTGTACTACTACTGATATACAGTAATATATATAATTTTCTATAGCTTCTATACTGCTTGTCAGGACACACAAGTGTCACAGTTACAACGCTCTGTTCTGATATATACATTCATTTTATTTAATTTTATATAGCTTCTATACTACTTGTCAGGACACACATGTGTCACAGTAAAACCGCTCTGTACTACTACTGATATACAGTAAAATATATACTTTTCTAGAGCTTCTATACTGCTTGTCAGGACACATATGTCTCACAGTTACACCGCTCTGTACTGATATATACAATAATTTTAAATAATTTTCTATAGCTTCTATACTGCTTGTCAGGACACAAAACTGTCACAGTTACACCGCTCTGTACTGATACATACATTAATTTTAAATCATTTTCTATAGCTTCTATACTGCTTGTCAGGACACACGTTTAAAAGTTACACCACTCTGTACTGATATATACAGTAATATATACTTTTCTATAGTTTCTATACTGCTTGTCAGGACACACATGTGTCTTAGTTACACCGCTCTGTACTGATACATACAATAATTTTAAATCATTTTCTATAGCTACTATACTGCTTGTCAGTACACACATGTGTCACAGTTACACCACTCTGTACTACTACTGATATACAGTAATATATATAATTTTCTATAGCTTCAATACTGCTTGTCAGGACACACATGTGTCACAGTTACACCGCTATGTACTGATATATACAATAATTTTAAATAATTTTCTATAGCTTCTATACTGCTTGTCAGGACACACATGTGTCACAGTTACACCGCTCTATACTGATATAAACAATAATTTTAAATCATTTTCTAAGGCTTCTATACTGCTTGTCAGAACACACATGTGTCACAGTTACACCGCTCTGTACTGATAAATACAGTAATATATATACTTTTCTATAGCTTTTATACTGCTTGTCAGGACACATATGTGTCACAGTTACACCGCTCTGTACTGATATATACAATAATTATAATCATTTTCTATAGCTTCTATACTGCTCGTCAGGACACACATGTGTCACAGTTACACCACTCTGTACTGATATATACAATAATTTTAAATCATTTTCTATAGCTTCAATACTGCTTGTCAGGACACACATTTGTCACAGTTACACCGCTCTGTACTGATATATACATTAATATAAATAATTTTCTATAGCTTCTATACTGCTTGTCAGGACACACGTGTAACAGTTACACCGCTCTGTACTGATATATACAGTAATATATACTTTTCTATAGTTTCTATACTACTTGTCAGGACACACATGTGTCATAGTTACACTGCTCTGTACTGATTTATACAATAATTTTAAATCATTTTCTATAGGTTCTATACTGCTTGTCAGGACACACATGTCACAGTTAGACTGCTCTGTACTGATATATACAGTAATTTTAAATCATTTTATATAGCTTCTATACTGCTTGTCAGGACACACATGTGTCACAGTTACACCGCTCTGTACTGATATATACAATAATTTTAAATCATTTTCTATAGCTTCTATACTGCTTGTCAGGACACACAAGTGTCACAGTTACACTGCTCTGTACTACTACTGATATACAGTAATATATGTAATTTTCTATAGCTTCTATGCTGCTTGTCAGGACACACATGTGTCACAGTTACACCACTTTGTACTCATATATACAGTAATATATATACTTTTCTATAGCTTCTATACTGCTTGTCAGGAAACACATGAGTCACAGTTACACCGCTCTGTACTGATATTTACAATAATTTTAGAATAATTTTCTATAGCTTCTATACTGCTTGTCAGGACACACATGAGTCACAGTTACACCACTCTGTACTGATATATACAATAATTTTTGAATAATTTTCTATAGCTTCTATACTACTTGTCAGGACACACATGTGTCACAGTTACACCGCTCTATACTGATATATACAATAATTTTAAATCATTTTCTATGGCTTCTATACTGCTTGTCAGAACACACATGTGTCACAGTTACACCGCTCTGTACTGATAAATACAGTAATATATATACTTTTATATAGCTTTTATACTGCTTGTCAAGGACACATATGTGTCACAGTTACACCGCTCTGTACTGATATATACAATAATTTTAAATCATTTTCTATAGCTTCAATACTGCTTGTCAGGACACACATTTGTCACAGTTACACCGCTCTGTACTGCTATATACAATAATTTTAAATCATTTTCTATAGCTTCTATACTGCTTGTCAAGACACACAAGTGTCACTCACCGTTACACCGCTCTGTACTGATATATACAATAATTTTAAAACATTTTCTATAGCTTCTATACTGCTTGTCAGAACACACATGTGTCACAGTTACACCGCTCTGTACTACTACTGATATACAATGATATATATAATTTTCTATAGCTTCTTTACTGCTTGTCAGGACACACAAGTGTCACAGTTACAATGCTCTGTTCTGATATATACATTAATTTTATATAATTTTCTATAGCTTCTATACTGCTTGTCAGGACACACAATTGTCACAGTTACAATGCTCTGTACTGATATATACATTAATGTAGTATCATTTTCTATAGCTTCTATACTGCTTGTCAGGACACACATGTGTCACAGTTACACCGCTCTGTACTGATATATACAATATTTTTAAATCATTTTCTATAGCTTCTATACTGCTTGTCAGGACACACGGTCACAGTTACTCTGCTCTGTACTGATATATACAGTAATATATATACTTTTCTATAGTTTCTATACTGCTTGTCAGGACACACATGTGTCACAGTTACACCGATCTATACTACTACTGATAAACAGTAATATATATACTTTTTTATAGCTTCTATACTGCATGTCAGGACACACATGTGTCACAGTTACACCACTCTGTACTGATATATACAATAATTTTAAATCATTTTCTATAGCTTCTATACTGCTCGTCAGGACACACATGTGTCACAGTTACACCGCTCTGTACTGATATATACATTAATTTTAAATCATTTTCTATAGCTTATATACTGCTTGTCAGGACACACATGTGTCACAGTTACACCGCTCTGTACTACTACTTATATACAGTAATATATATAATTTTCGATAGCTTCTATACTGCTTGTCAGGACACACGTGTTACAGTTACACAACTCTGTACTGATATATACAGTAATATATTACTTTCTATAGTTTCTATACTGCTTGTCAGGACACACATGTGTCACAGTTACACCGCTCTGTACTGATATATACAATAATTTTAAATCATTTTCTAAAGCTTCTATACTGCTTGTCAGGACACACATGTGTCACAGTTACACCGCTCTATACTGATATAAACAATAATTTTAAATCATTTTCTAAGGCTTCTATACTGCTTGTCAGAACACACATGTGTCACAGTCACACCGCTCTGTACTGATAAATACAGTAATATATATACTTTTCTATAGCTTTTATACTGCTTGTCAGGACACATATGTGTCACAGTTACACCGCTCTGTACTGATATATACAATAATTATAATCATTTTCTATAGCTTCTATACTGCTCGTCAGGACACACATGTGTCACAGTTACACCACTCTGTACTGATATATACAATAATTTTAAATCATTTTCTATAGCTTCAATACTGCTTGTCAGGACACACATTTGTCACAGTTACACCGCTCTGTACTGATATATACATTAATATAAATCATTTTCTATAGCTTCTATACTGCTTGTCAGGACACACGTGTAACAGTTACACCGCTCTGTACTGATATATACAGTAATATATACTTTTCTATAGTTTCTATACTACTTGTCAGGACACACATGTGTCATAGTTACACTGCTCTGTACTGATTTATACAATAATTTTAAATCATTTTCTATAGGGTCTATACTGCTTGTCAGGACACACATGTGTCACAGTTACACTGCTCTGTACTGATATATACAGTAATTTTAAATCATTTTATATAGCTTCTATACTGCTTGTCAGGACACACATGTGTCACAGTTACACCGCTCTGTACTGATATATACAATAATTTTAAATCATTTTCTATAGCTTCTATACTGCTTGTCAGGACACACAAGTGTCACAGTTACACTGCTCTGTACTACTACTGATATACAGTAATATATGTAATTTTCTATAGCTTCTATGCTGCTTGTAAGGACACACATGTGTCACAGTTACACCACTTTGTACTCATATATACAGTAATATATATACTTTTCTATAGCTTCTATACTGCTTGTCAGGAAACACATGAGTCACAGTTACACCGCTCTGTACTGATATTTACAATAATTTTAGAATAATTTTCTATAGCTTCTATACTGCTTGTCAGGACACACATGAGTCACAGTTACACCACTCTGTACTGATATATACAATAATTTTTGAATAATTTTCTATAGCTTCTATACTACTTGTCAGGACACACATGTGTCACAGTTACACCGCTCTATACTGATATATACAATAATTTTAAATCATTTTCTATGGCTTCTATACTGCTTGTCAGAACACACATGTGTCACAGTTACACCGCTCTGTACTGATAAATACAGTAATATATATACTTTTATATAGCTTTTATACTGCTTGTCAGGACACATATGTGTCACAGTTACACCGCTCTGTACTGATATATACAATAATTTTAAATCATTTTCTATAGCTTCAATACTGCTTGTCAGGACACACATTTATCACAGTTACACCGCTCTGTACTGCTATATACAATAATTTTAAATCATTTTCTATAGCTTCTATACTGCTTGTCAAGACACACAAGTGTCACTCACCGTTACACCGCTCTGTACTGATATATACAATAATTTTAAAACATTTTCTATAGCTTCTATACTGCTTGTCAGAACACACATGTGTCACAGTTACACCGCTCTGTACTACTACTGATATACAATAATATATATAATTTTCTATAGCTTCTTTACTGCTTGTCAGGACACACAAGTGTCACAGTTACAATGCTCTGTTCTGATATATACATTAATTTTATATAATTTTCTATAGCTTCTATACTGCTTGTCAGGACACACAATTGTCACAGTTACAATGCTCTGTACTGAAATATACATTAATGTAGTATCATTTTCTAAAGCTTCTATACTGCTTGTCAGGACACACATGTGTCACAGTTACACCGCTCTGTACTGATATATACAATATTTTTAAATCATTTTCTATAGCTTCTATACTGCTTGTCAGGACACACGGTCACAGTTACTCTGCTCTGTACTGATATATACAGTAATATATATACTTTTCTATAGTTTCTATACTGCTTGTCAGGACACACATGTGTCACAGTTACACCGATCTATACTACTACTGATATACAGTAATATATATACTTTTTTATAGCTTCTATACTGCATGTCAGGACACACATGTGTCACAGTTACACCACTCTGTACTGATATATACAATAATTTTAAATCATTTTCTATAGCTTCTATACTGCTCGTCAGGACACACATGTGTCACAGTTACACCGCTCTGTACTGATATATACATTAATTTTAAATCATTTTCTATAGCTTATATACTGCTTGTCAGGACACACATGTGTCACAGTTACACCGCTCTAGACTACTACTTATATACAGTAATATATATAATTTTCGATAGCTTCTATACTGCTTGTCAGGACACACGTGTAACAGTTACACCACTCTGTACTGATATATACAGTAATATATACTTTTCTATAGTTTCTATACTGCTTGTCAGGACACACATGTGTCACAGTTACAACGCTCTGTACTGATATATACAATCATTTTAAATCATTTTCTAAAGCTTCTATACTGATTGTAGGGACACACATGTGTCACAGTTACACCGCTTTGTACTCATATATACAGTAATATATATACTTTTCTATAGCTTCTATACTGCTTGTCAGGAAACACATGAGTCACAGTTACACCGCTCTGTACTGATATATACAATAATTTTAAATCATTTTCTATAGCTTCTATACTGCTTGTCAGGACACACGTGTCACAGTTAAACCGCTCTGTACTGATATATACAATAATTTTAAATAATTTTCTATAGCTTCTATACTGCTTGTCAGGACACACAAGTATCACAGTTACACCGCTCTGTACTGATATATACAATAATTTTAAATCATTTTCTATAGCTTCTATACTGCTTGTCAGGACACACATGTGTCACAGATACACCGCTCTGTACTACTACTGATATACAGTAATATATATAATTTTCTATAGCTTCTATACTGCTTATCAGGACACACAATTGTCACAGTTACAATGCTCTGTACTGATATATACATTAATGTAGTATCATTTTCTATAGCTTCTATATTGCTTGTCAGGACACACATGTGTCACAGTTACACCGCTCTGTACTGATATATACAATATTTTTAAATCATTTTCTATAGCTTCTATACTGCTTGTCAGGACACACGATGACAGTTACACTGCTCTGTACTGATATATACATTAATGTAGTATCATTTTCTATAGCTTCTATACTGCTTGTCAGGACACACATGTGTCACAGTTACACCACTCTGTACTGATATATACAATAATTTTAAATAATTTTCTATAGTTTCTATACTGCTTGTCAGGACACACATGTGTCACAGTTACACCGCTCTGTACTGATATATACAATCATTTTAAATCATTTTCTATAGCTTCTATACTGCTCGTGAGGACACACATGTGTTACAGTTACACCGCTCTGTACTAATATATACATTAATTTTAAATAATATTCTGTAGCTTCTATACTGCTTGTCAGTTACACCACTCTGTACTGATATATACAGTAATATATACTTTTCTATAGTTTCTATACTGCTTGTCAGGACACACATGTGTCACAGTTACACCGCTCTGTACTGATATATACAATAATTTTACATTATTTTTTAAAGCTTCTATACTGCTAGTCGGGACACACATGTGTCACAGTTACACTGCTCTGTACTGATATATACAATCATTTTAAATCATTTTCTATAGCTTCTATACTGTTTGTCAGGACATACAAGTGTAACAGTTACACCGCTCTGTACTGATATATACAATAATTTTAAATCATTTTCTATAGCTTCTATACTGCTTGTCAGGAAACACATTTGTCACAGTTACACCGCTCTGTACTACTACTGATATACAGTAATATATATAATTTTCTATAGCTTCTATACTGCTTGTCACGACACACAAGTGTCACAGTTACAACGCTCTGTACTGATATATACATTAATTTTATATAATTTTATATAGCTTCTATACTGCTTGTCAGGACACACATGTGTCACAGTTAAACCGCTCTGTACTACTACTGATATACAGTAAAATATATACTTTTCTACAGCTTCTATACTGCTTGTTAGGACACATATGTGTCACAGTTACACCGCTCTGTACTGATATATACAATAATTTTAAATAATTTTCTATAGCTTCTATACTGCTTGTCAGGAAACACATGTGTCACAGTTACACCGCTCTGTACTGATATATACAATCATTTTAAATCATTTTCTATAGCTTCTATACTGCTTGTCAGGCCACACATGTGTCACAGTTACACCGCTTTGTACTGATACATACATTCATTTTAAATCATTTTCTATAGCTTCTATACTGCTTGTCAGGACACACGTGTAAAAGTTACACCACTCTGTACTGATATATACAGTAATATATACTTTTCTATAGTTTCTATACTGCTTGTCAGGACACACATGTGTCATAGTTACACCGCTATGTACTGATATATACAATAATTTTAAATCATTTTCTGTAGCTTCTATACTGCTTGTCAGGACACACTAGTGTCACAGTTACACCGCTCTGTACTGATATATACAATAATTTTAAATCATTTTCTATAGCTACTATACTGCTTGTCAGTACACACATGTGTCACAGTTATACCGCTCTGTACTACTACTGAAATAAAGTAATATATATAATTTTCTATAGCTTCAATACTGCTTGTCAGGACACACATGTGTCACAGTTACACCACTATGTACTGATATATACAATAATTTTAAATCATTTTCTATAGCTTCTATACTGCTTGTCAGGACACACATGTGTCATAGTTACACCGCTCTGTACTGATATATACAATAATTTTAAATCATTTTCTAAAGCTTCTATACTGCTTGTCAGGACACACATGTGTCACAGTTAAACCGCTCTGTACTACTACTGATATACAGTAAAATATATACTTTTCTACAGCTTCTATACTGCTTGTCAGGACACATATGTGTCACAGTTACACCGCTCTGTACTGATATATACAATAATTTTAAATAATTTTCTATAGCTTCTATACTGCTTGTCAGGAAACACATGTGTCACAGTTACACCGCTCTGTACTGATATATACAATCATTTTAAAACATTTTCTATAGCTTCTATACTGCTTGTCAGGCCACACATGTGTCACAGTTATACCGCTCTGTACTGATACATACATTCATTTTAAATAATTTTCTATAGCTTCTATACTGCTTGTCAGGACACACGTGTAAAAGTTACACCACTCTGTACTGATATATACAGTAATATATACTTTTCTATAGTTTCTATACTGCTTGTCAGGACACACATGTGTCATAGTTTCACCGCTATGTACTGATATATACAATAATTTTAAATCATTTTCTATAGCTTCTATACTGCTTGTCAGGACACACAAGTGTCACAGTTACACCGCTCTGTACTGATATATACAATAATTTGAAATCATTTTCTATAGCTACTATACTGCTTGTCGGTACACACATGTGTCACAGTTACACCGCTCTGTACTACTACTGATATAAAGTAATATATATAATTTTCTATAGCTTCAATACTGCTTGTCAGGACACACATGTGTCACAGTTACACCACTATGTACTGATATATACAATAATTTTAAATCATTTTCTATAGCTTCTATACTGCTTGTCAGGACACACATGTGTAACAGTTACACCGCTCTGTACTGATATATACAATAATTTTAAATCATTTTCTAAAGCTTCTATACTGCTTGTCGGGACACACATGTGTCACAGTTACACCGCTCTGTACTGATATATACAATAATTTTAAATCATTTTCTATAGCTTCTACACTGCTTGTCAGGACACACATGTGTCACAGTTACACCGCTCTATACTGATATATACAATCATTTTAAATCATTTTCTTTATCTTCTATACCGCTAATCAGTATACACATGTGTCACAGTTACACCGCTCTGTACTGATATATACAATAATTTTAAATAATTTTCTATAGCTTCTATAATGCTTGTCAGGACACACGTGTAACAGTTACACCGCTCTGTACTGATATATACAGTAATATATACTTTTCTATAGTTTCTATACTGCTTGTCAGGACACACATGTGTCATAGTTACACGGCTCTGTACTGATATATAAAATAATTTTAAATCATTTTCTATAGCTTCTATACTGCTTGTCAGGACACATGTGTAACAGTTACACAGCTCTGTACTGATATATACAGTAATATATACTTTTCTATATTTTCTATACTGCTTGTCAGGACACACATGTGTCATAGTTACACGGCTCTGTACTGATATATACAATAATTTTAAATCATTTTCTATAGCTTCTATACTGCTTGTCAGGACACACATGTGTCACAGTTACTCTGCTCTGTACTGATATATACAATAATTTTAAATCATTTTATATAGCTTCTATACTGCTTGTCAGGACACACATGTGTCAAAGTTACACCACTCTGTACTGATATATACAATAATTTTAAATAATTTTCTATAGCTTCTATACTGCTCGTCAGGACACACAAGTTTCACAGTTACACCGCTCTGTTCTACTACTGATATACAGTAATATATGTAATTTTCTATAGCTTCTATACTGCTTGTCAGGACACACATGTGTCACAGTTTCAATGCTATGTACTAATATATACATTAATTTTAAATCATTTTCTATAGCTTCTATACTGCTTGTCAGGACATACATGTGTCACAGTTACACCGCTCTGTACTGATATATACAATCATTTTAAATCATTTTCTATAGCTTCTATACTGCTCGTCAGGACACACATGTGTCACAGTTACATCGCTCTGTACTGATACATACATTCATTTTAAATCATTTTCTATAGCTTCTATACTGCTTGTCAGGACACACATGTGTCACAGTTACACCGCTCTGTACTGATATGTACAATCATTTTAAATCATTTTCTATAGCTTCTATACTGCTCGTCAGGACACACATGTGTCACAGTTACACCGCTCTGTACTGATACATAAATTCATTTTAAATCATTTTCTATAGCTTCTATACTGCTTGTTAGGACACACATGTAAAAGTTACACCACTCTGTACTGATATATACAGTAATATATACTTTTCTATAGTTTCTATACTGCTAGTCAGGACACACATGTGTCATAGTTACACCGCTATGTACTGATATATACAATAATTTTAAATCATTTTCTATAGCTTCTATACTGCTTGTCAGGACACATGTTTAACAGTTACACAGCTCTGTACTGATACATACAGTAATATATACTTTTCTATATTTTCTATACTGCTTGTCAGGACACACATGTGTCATAGTTACACGGCTCTGTACTGATATACAATAATTTTAAATCATTTTCTATAGCTTCTATACTGCTTGTCAGGACACACATGTGTCACAGTTACTCTGCTCTGTACTGATATATACAATAATTTTAAATCATTTTATATAGCTTCTATACTGCTTGTCAGGACACACAAGTTTCACAGTTACACCGCTCTGTACTACTACTGATATACAGTAATATATGTAATTTTCTATAGCTTCTATACTGCTTGTCAGGACACACATGTGTCACAGTTTCAACGCTATGTACTAATATATACATTAATTTTAAATCATTTTCTATAGCTTCTATACTGCTTGTCAGGACACACATGTGTCACAGTTACACCGCATTGTACTGCTAAATACAATAATTTTAAATAATTTTCTATAGCTTCTATACTGCTTGTAAGGACACACATGTGTCACAATTACACCACTCTGTACTGATATATACAATAATTTTAAATAATTTTCTATAGCTTCTATACTGCTTGTCAGGACACAAAAGTGTCACAGTTACACCGCTCTGTTCTGATATATACAATAATTTTAAATAATTTTCTATAGCTTCTATACTGCTTGTCAGGACACATTGGCCCTCATTCCGAGTTGATCGCTCGCAAGGCGATTTTAGCAGAGTTACACACGCTAAGCCGCCGCCTACTGGGAGTGAATCTTAGCTTCTTAAAATTGCGACCGATGTATTCGCAATATTGCGATTACTAACTACTTAGCAGTTTCAGAGTAGCTTCAGACTTACTCTGCCTGTGCGATCAGTTCAGTGCTTGTCGTTCCTGTTTTGACGTCATAAACACACCCAGCGTTCGCCCAGACACTCCCCCGTTTCCCCGGCCACTCCTGCGTTTTTTCTGGAAACGGTAGCGTTTTTTCCCGCACGCCCATAAAACGGCCTGTTTCCGCCCAGTAACACCCATTTCCTGTCAATCACATTACGATCGCCGGAGCGATGAAAAAGCCGTGAGTAAAAATACTATCTCCATTGTAAAATTACTTGGCGCAGTCGCAGTGCGAATATTGCGCATGCGTACTAAGCGGAATTTCACTGCGATGCGATGAAAAATACCGAGCGATCAACTCGGAATGAGGGCCATGGTCACATATACACTGCTCTGTACTGATATATACAGTAATATATATACTTTTCTATAGCTTCTATACTGCTTGTCAGGACACACATGTGTCACAGTTACACCGCTCTGTACTAATACTGATATACAGTAATATATATACTTTTCTATAGCTTCTATACTGCTTTTCAGGACACACATGTGTCACAGTTTCAACGCTATGTACTAATATATACATTAATTTTAAATCATTTTCTATAGCTTCTATACTGCTTGTCAGAACACACATGTGTCACAGTTACACCGCTCTGTACTGATATATACAATCATTTTAAATCATTTTCTATAGCTTCTATACTGCTCATCAGGACACACATGTGTCACAGTTACACCGCTCTGTACTGATACATACATTCATTTTAAATCATTTTCTATAGCTTCTATACTGCTTGTCAGGACACACATGTGTCACAGTTACACCGCTCTGTACTGATATATACAATCATTTTAAATCATTTTCTATAGCTTCTATACTGCTTGTCAGGACACACGTGTAAAAGTTACACCACTCTGTACTGATATATACAGTAATATATACGTTTCTATAGTTTCTATACTGCTAGTAAGGCACACATGTGTCATAGTTACACCGCTATGTACTGATATATACAATAATTTTAAATCATTTTCGATAGCTTCTATACTGCTTGTCAGGACACATGTGTAACAGTTACGCAGCTCTGTACTGATATATACAGTAATATATACTTTTCTATAGTTTCTATACTGCTTGTCAGGACACACAAGTGTCACAGTTACACCGCTCTGTACTGATATATACAATAATTTTAAATCATTTACTATAGCTTCTATACTGCTTGTCAGGACACACGATCACAGTTACACTGCTCTGTACTGATATATACAGTAATATATATACTTTTCTATAGCTTCTATACTGCTTGTCAGGACACACAAGTGTCACAGTTACACCACTCTGTACTGATATATACAATAATTTTAAATCATTTTCTATAGCTTCTATACTGCTTGTCAGGACACACATGTGTCACAGATACACCGCTCTGTACTACTACTGATATACAGTAATATATATAATTTTCTATAGCTTGTATACTGCATGTCAGGACACACAATTGTCACAGTTACAATGCTCTGTACTGATATATACATTAATTTAATATCATTTTCTATAGCTTCTATACTGCTTGTCAGGACACACATGTGTCACAGTTACACCGCTCTATACTGATATATACAATATTTTTAAATCATTTTCTATAGCTTCTATACTGCTTGTCAGGACACACGATCACAGTTACACTGCTCTGTACTGATATATACAGTAATATATATACTTTTCTATAGCTTCTATACTGCTTGTCAGGATACACATGTGTCACAGTTATACCGCTCTGTACTACTACTGATATACAGTATAATATATAAACTTTTCTATAGCTTCTATACTGATTGTCAGGACACACATGTGTCACAGTTACACCATTCTGTACTGATATATACAATAATTTTAAATAATGTTCTATAGTTTCTATACTGCTTGTCAGGACACACATGTGTCACAGTTACACCGCTCTGTACTGATATATACAATTATTTTAAATCATTTTCTATAGCTTCTATACTGCTCCTGAGGACACACATGTGTCACAGTTACACCGCTCTGTACTAATATATACATTAATTTTAAATAATATTCTGTAGCTTCTATACTGCTTGTCAGGACACACGTGTAAGTTACACCACTCTGTACTGATATATACAATAATTTTAAATAATTTTCTATAGCTTCTATAATGCTTGTCAGGACACACGTGTAACAGTTACACCGCTCTGTACTGATATATACAGTAATATATACTTTTCTATAGTTTCTATACTGCTTGTCAGGACACACATGTGTCATAGTTACACGGCTCTGTACTGATATATAAAATAATTTTAAATCATTTTCTATAGCTTCTATACTGCTTGTCAGGACACATGTGTAACAGTTACACAGCTCTGTACTGATATATACAGTAATATATACTTTTCTATATTTTCTATACTGCTTGTCAGACACACATGTGTCATAGTTACACGGCTCTGTACTGATATATACAATAATTTTAAATCATTTTCTATAGCTTCTATACTGCTTGTCAGGACACACATGTGTCACAGTTACTCTGCTCTGTACTGATATATACAATAATTTTAAATCATTTTATATAGCTTCTATACTGCTTGTCAGGACACACATGTGTCAAAGTTACACCACTCTGTACTGATATATACAATAATTTTAAATAATTTTCTATAGCTTCTATACTGCTCGTCAGGACACAAAAGTTTCACAGTTACACCGCTCTGTTCTACTACTGATATACAGTAATATATGTAATTTTCTATAGCTTCTATACTGCTTGTCAGGACACACATGTGTCACAGTTTCAATGCTATGTACTAATATATACATTAATTTTAAATCATTTTCTATAGCTTCTATACTGCTTGTCCGGACATACATGTGTCACAGTTACACCGCTCTGTACTGATATATACAATCATTTTAAATCATTTTCTATAGCTTCTATACTGCTCGTCAGGACACACATGTGTCACAGTTACATCGCTCTGTACTGATACATACATTCATTTTAAATCATTTTCTATAGCTTCTATACTGCTTGTCAGGACACACATGTGTCACAGTTACACCGCTCTGTACTGATATGTACAATCATTTTAAATAATTTTCTATAGCTTCTATACTGCTCGTCAGGACACACATGTGTCACAGTTACACCGCTCTGTACTGATACATAAATTCATTTTAAATCATTTTCTATAGCTTCTATACTGCTTGTTAGGACACACGTGTAAAAGTTACACCACTCTGTACTGATATATACAGTAATATATACTTTTCTATAGTTTCTATACTGCTAGTCTGGACACACATGTGTCATAGTTACACCGCTATGTACTGATATATACAATAATTTTAAATCATTTTCTATAGCTTCTATACTGCTTGTCAGGACACATGTTTAACAGTTACACAGCTCTGTACTGATACATACAGTAATATATACTTTTCTATATTTTCTATACTGCTTGTCAGGACACACATGTGTCATAGTTACACGGCTCTGTACTGATATACAATAATTTTAAATCATTTTCTATAGCTTCTATACTGCTTGTCAGGACACACATGTGTCACAGTTACTCTGCTCTGTACTGATATATACAATAATTTTAAATCATTTTATATAGCTTCTATACTGCTTGTCAGGACACACAAGTTTCACAGTTACACCGCTCTGTACTACTACTGATATACAGTAATATATGTAATTTTCTATAGCTTCTATACTGCTTGTCAGGACACACATGTGTCACAGTTTCAACGCTATGTACTAATATATACATTAATTTTAAATCATTTTCTATAGCTTCTATACTGCTTGTCAGGACACACATGTGTCACAGTTACACCGCATTGTACTGCTAAATACAATAATTTTAAATATTTTTCTATAGCTTCTATACTGCTTGTAAGGACACACATGTGTCACAATTACACCACTCTGTACTGATATATACAATAATTTTAAATAATTTTCTATAGCTTCTATACTGCTTGTCAGGACACAAAAGTGTCACAGTTACACCGCTCTGTTCTGATATATACAATAATTTTAAATAATTTTCTATAGCTTCTATACTGCTTGTCAGGACACATTGGCCCTCATTCCGAGTTGATCGCTCGCAAGGCGATTTTAGCAGAGTTACACACGCTAAGCCGCCGCCTACTGGGAGTGAATCTTAGCTTCTTAAAATTGCGACCGATGTATTCGCAATATTGCGATTACTAACTACTTAGCAGTTTCAGAGTAGCTTCAGACTTACTCTGCCTGTGCGATCAGTTCAGTGCTTGTCGTTCCTGTTTTGACGTCATAAACACACCCAGCGTTCGCCCAGACACTCCCCCGTTTCCCCGGCCACTCCTGCGTTTTTTCCGGAAACGGTAGCGTTTTTTCCCGCACGCCCATAAAACGGCCTGTTTCCGCCCAGTAACACCCATTTCCTGTCAATCACATTACGATCGCCGGAGCGATGAAAAAGCCGTGAGTAAAAATACTATCTCCATTGTAAAATTACTTGGCGCAGTCGCAGTGCGAATATTGCGCATGCGTACTAAGCGGAATTTCACTGCGATGCGATGAAAAATACCGAGCAATCAACTCGGAATGAGGGCCATGGTCACATATACACTGCTCTGTACTGATATATACAGTAATATATATACTTTTCTATAGCTTCTATACTGCTTGTCAGGACACACATGTGTCACAGTTACACCGCTCTGTACTAATACTGATATACAGTAATATATATACTTTTCTATAGCTTCTATACTGCTTTTCAGGACACACATGTGTCACAGTTTCAACGCTATGTACTAATATATACATTAATTTTAAATCATTTTCTATAGCTTCTATACTGCTTGTCAGAACACACATGTGTCACAGTTACACCGCTCTGTACTGATATATACAATCATTTTAAATCATTTTCTATAGCTTCTATACTGCTCATCAGGACACACATGTGTCACAGTTACACCGCTCTGTACTGATACATACATTCATTTTAAATCATTTTCTATAGCTTCTATACTGCTTATCAGGACACACATGTGTCACAGTTACACCGCTCTGTACTGATATATACAATCATTTTAAATCATTTTCTATAGCTTCTATACTGCTTGTCAGGACACACGTGTAAAAGTTACACCACTCTGTACTGATATATACAGTAATATATACTTTTCTATAGTTTCTATACTGCTAGTAAGGCACACATGTGTCATAGTTACACCGCTATGTACTGATATATACAATAATTTTAAATCATTTTCGATAGCTTCTATACTGCTTGTCAGGACACATGTGTAACAGTTACGCAGCTCTGTACTGATATATACAGTAATATATACTTTTCTATAGTTTCTATACTGCTTGTCAGGACACACAAGTGTCACAGTTACACCGCTCTGTACTGATATATACAATAATTTTAAATCATTTTCTATAGCTTCTATACTGCTTGTCAGGACACACGATCACAGTTACACTGCTCTGTACTGATATATACAGTAATATATATACTTTTCTATAGCTTCTATACTGCTTGTCAGGACACACAAGTGTCACAGTTACACCGCTCTGTACTGATATATACAATAATTTTAAATTATTTTCTATAGCTTCTATACTGCTTGTCAGGACACACATGTGTCACAGATACACCGCTCTGTACTACTACTGATATACAGTAATATATATAATTTTCTATAGCTTGTATACTGCTTGTCAGGACACACAATTGTCACAGTTACAATGCTCTGTACTGATATATACATTAATTTAATATCATTTTCTATAGCTTCTATACTGCTTGTCAGGACACACATGTGTCACAGTTACACCGCTCTGTACTGATATATACAATATTTTTAAATCATTTTCTATAGCTTCTATACTGCTTGTCAGGACACACGATCACAGTTACACTGCTCTGTACTGATATATACAGTAATATATATACTTTTCTATAGCTTCTATACTGCTTGTCAGGACACACATGTGTCACAGTTATACCGCTCTGTACTACTACTGATATACAGTATAATATATAAACTTTTCTATAGCTTCTATACTGATTGTCAGGACACACATGTGTCACAGTTACACCATTCTGTACTGATATATACAATAATTTTAAATAATGTTCTATAGTTTCTATACTGCTTGTCAGGACACACATGTGTCACAGTTACACCGCTCTGTACTGATATATACAATTATTTTAAATCATTTTCTATAGCTTCTATACTGCTCGTGAGGACACACATGTGTCACAGTTACACCGCTCTGTACTAATATATACATTAATTTTAAATAATATTCTGTAGCTTCTATACTGCTTGTCAGGACACACGTGTAAGTTACACCACTCTGTACTGATATATATAGTAATATATACTTTTCTATAGTTTCTATACTGCTTGTCAGGACACACATGTGTCACAGTTACACCGCTCTGTACTGATATATACAATAATTTTACATTATTTTTTAAAGCTTCTATACTGCTTGTCGGGGGACACATGTGTCACAGTTACACTGCTCTGTACTGATATTTACTATCATTTTAAATCATTTTCTATAGCTTCTATACTGCTTGTCAGGACACACAAGTGTAACAGTTACACCGCTCTGTACTGATATATACAATAATTTTAAATAATTTTCTATAGCTTCTATACTGCTTGTCAGGAAACACATTTGTCACAGTTACACCGCTCTGTACTACTACTGATATACAGTAATATATATAATTTTCTATAGCTTCTATACTGCTTGTCAGGACACACAAGTGTCATAGTTACAATGCTCTGTACTGATATATACATTAATTTTATATAATTTTATATAGCTTCTATACTGCTTGCCAGGACACACATGTGTCACAGTTAAACCGCTTTGTACTACTACTGATATACAGTAAACTATATACTTTTCTACAGCTTCTATACTGCTTGTCAGGACACACATGTGTCACAGTTATACCGCTCTGTACTGATATATACAATAATTTTAAATAATTTTCTATAGCTTCTATACTGCTTGTCAGGACACACATGTGTCACAGTTACACCGCTCTGTACTGATATATACAATATTTTTAAATCATTTTCTATAGCTTCTATACTGCTTGTCAGGACACACAAGTGTCACAGTTACACCGCTCTGTACTGATATATACAATAATTTTAAATCATTTTCTATAGCTACTATACTGCTAGTCAGTACACACATGTGTCACAGTTACACCGCTCTGTACTACTACTGATATACAGTAATATATATAATTTTCTATAGCTTCAATACTGCTTGTCAGGACACACATGTGTCACAGTTACACCGCTATGTACTGATATATACAATAATTTTAAATCATTTTCTATAGCTTCTATATTGCTTGTCAGGACACACATGTGTCACAGTTACACCGCTCTGTACTGATATATACAATTATTTTAAATCATTTTCTAAAGCTTCTATACTGCTTGTCGGGACACACATGTGTCACAGTTACACCGCTCTGTACTGATATATACAATCATTTTAAATAATTTTCTTTAGCTTCTATACTGCTCATCAGTATACACATGTGTCACAGTTACACCGCTCTGTACTGATATATACAATAATTTTAAATAATTTTCTATAACTTCTATACTGCTTGTCAGGACAAACATGTAACAGTTACACCGCTCTGTACTGATATATACAGTAATATATACTTTTCTATAGTTTCTATACTGCTTGTCAGGACACACATGTGTCATAGTTACACGGCTCTGTACTGATATATACAATAATTTTAAATCATTTTATATAGCTTCTATACTGCTTGTCAGGACACACATGTGTCAAAGTTACACCGCTCAGTACTGATATATACAATAATTTTAAATAATTTTCTATAGCTTCTATACTGCTTGTCAGGACACACAATTTTCACAGTTACACCGCTCTGTACTACTACTGATATACAGTGATATATGTAATTTTCTATAGCTTCTATACTGCTTGTCAGGACACACAAGTTTCACAGTTACACCGCTCTGTACTACTACTGATATACAGTAATATATGTAATTTTCTATAGCTTCTATACTGCTTGTCAGGACACACATGTGTCATAGTTTCAACGCTATGTACTAATATATACATTAATTTTAAATAATTTTCTATAGCTTCTATACTGCTTGTCAGGACACACATGTGTCACAGTTACACCGCTCTGTACTGATATATACAATAATTTTAAATAATTTTCTATAGCTTCTTTACTGCTCGTCAGGACACACATGTGTCACAGTTACACCGCTCTGTACTGATACATACATTCATTTTAAATCATTTTCTATAGCTTCTATACTGCTTGTCAGGACACACATGTGTCACAGTTACACCGCTCTGTACTGATATATACAATCATTTTAAATCATTTTCTATAGCTTCTATACTGCTCGTCAGGACACACATGTGTCACAGTTACACCGCTCTGTACTGATACATAAATTCATTTTAAATCATTTTTTATAGCTTCTATACTGCTTGTCAGGAAACACGTGTAAAAGTTACACCACTCTGTACTGATATATAAAGTAATATATACTTTTCTATAGTTTTTATACTGCTAGTCAGGACACACATGTGTCATAGTTACACCGCTATGTACTGATATATACAATAATTTTAAATCATTTTCTATAGCTTCTATACTGCTTGTCAGGACACACATGTGTCACAGTTACTCTGCTCTGTACAGATATATACAATAATTTTAAATCATTTTATATAGCTTCTATACTGCTTGTCAGGACACACATGTGTCAAAGTTACACCGCTCTGTACTGATATATACAATAATTTTAAATAATTTTCTATAGCTTCTATACTGCTTGTCAGGACACACAAGTTTCACAGTTACACCGCTCTGTACTACTACTGATATACAGTAATATATGTAATTTTCTATAGCTTCTATACAGCTTGTCAGGACACACATGTGTCACAGTTTCAACGCTAAGTACTAATATATACATTAATTTTAAATCATTTTCTATAGCTTCTATACTGCTTGTCAGGACACACATGTGTCACAGTTACACCGCATTGTACTGCTAAATACAATAATTTTAAATCATTTTCTATAGCTTCTATACTGCTTGTCAGGACACACATGTGTCACAGTTACACCACTCTGTACTGATATATACAATAATTTTAAATAATTTGCTATAGCTTCTATACTGCTTGTCAGGACACAAAAGTGTCACAGTTACACCGCTCTGTTCTGATATATACAATAATTTTAAATCATTTTCTATAGCTTCTATACTGCTTGTCAGGACACATGGTCTCAGATACACTGCTCTGTACTGATTTATACAGTAATATATATACTTTTCTATAGCTTCTATACTGCTTGTCAGGACACACATGTGTCACAGTTACACCGCTTTGTACTACTACTGATATACAGTAATATATATACTTTTCTATAGCTTCTATACTGCTTTTCAGGACACACATGTGTCACAGTTACACCGCTCTGTACTGATATATACAATAAATTCAAATCATTTTCTATAGCTTCTATTCTGCTTGTCAGGACACACATGTGTCACAGTTACACCGCTCTGTACTGAAACATACAATCATTTTAAATAATTTTCTATAGCTTCTATACTGCTCGTCAGGACACACATGTGTCACAGTTACTCCGCTCTGTACTGATATATACAATAATTTTAAATCATTTTCTATAGCTTCTTTACTGCTTGTCAGGACACACATGTGTCACAGTTACATAGCTCTGTACTGATATATACAATAATTTTAAATCATTTTCTATAGCTTCTATACTGCTTGTCAGGACACACATGTGTCACAGTAACACCGCTCTGTACTACTACTGATATACAGTAATATATATAATTTTCTATAGCTTCTATACTGCTTGTCAGGACACATATATGTCACAGCTTTAACGCTCTGTACTGATATATACATTAATTTTTAATAATTTGCTATAGCTTCTATACTGCTTGTCATGACACACATGTGTCACAGTTACACCGCTCTATACTGATATATAATAATTTAAAATCATTTTATATAGCTTCTATACTGCTCGTCAGGACACACATGTGTCACAGTTACACCGCTCTCTACTGATATAAACAATAATTTTAAATCATTTTCTATGGCTTCTATACTGCTTGTCAGAACACACATGTGTCACAGTTACACCGCTCTGTACTGATATATACAGTAATATATATAAACTTTTCTTTAGCTTTTATACTGCTTGTCAGGACACATATGTGTCACAGTGTCACCACTCTGTACTGATATATACAATAATTTTAAATCATTTTCTATAGCTTCTATACTGCTTGTCAGGACACACATGTGTCACAGTTACACCGCTCTGTACTACTACTGATATACAGTAATATATATACCTTTCTATAGCTTCTACACTGCTTGTCAGGACACACATGTGTCAAAGTTACACAGCTCTGTACTGATATATACAATAATTTGAACTCATTTTCTATAGCTTCTATACTGCTTTTCAGAACACACATGTTTTACAGTTACACCGCTCTGTACTGATATATACAATAATTTTAAATCATTTTCTATAGCTTCCTTACTGCTTGTCAGGACACACATGTGTCACAGTTATACCGCTCTGTACTACTACTGATATACAATATAATATATAAACTTTTCTATAGCTTCTATACTGCTTGTCAGGACACACATGTGTCACAGTTACACCATTCTGTACTGATATATACAATAATTTTAAATAATGTTCTATAGTTTCTATACTGCTTGTCAGGACACACATGTGTCACAGTTACACCGCTCTGTACTGATATATACAATCATTTTAAATAATTTTCTATAGCTTCTATACTGCTCGTGAGGACACACATGTGTCACAGTTACACCGCTCTGTACTAATATATACATTAATTTTAAATTATATTCTGTAGCTTCTATACTGCTTGTCAGGACACACGTGTAAGTTACACCACTCTGTACTGATATATACAGTAATATATACTTTTCTATAGTTTCTATACTGCTTGTCAGGACACACATGTGTCACAGTTACACCGCTCTGTACTGATATATACAATAATTTTACATTATTTTTTAAAGCTTCTATACTGCTTGTCGGGATACACATGTGTCACAGTTACACTGCTCTGTACTGATATTTACAATCATTTTAAATCATTTTCTCTAGCTTCTATACTGCTTGTCAGGACACACAAGTGTAACAGTTACACCGCTCTGTACTGATATATACAATAATTTTAAATAATTTTCTATAGCTTCTATACTGCTTGTCAGGAAACACATTTGTCACAGTTACACCGCTCTGTACTACTACTGATATACAGTAATATATATAATTTTCTATAGCTTCTATACTGCTTGTCAGGACACACAAGTGTCACAGTTACAACGCTCTGTACTGATATATACATTAATTTTATATAATTTTATATAGCTTCTATACTGCTTGTCAGGACACACATGTGTCACAGTTAAACCGCTCTGTACTACTACTGATATACAGTAAACTATATACTTTTCTACAGCTTCTATACTGCTTGTCAGGACACACATGTGTCACAGTTACACCGCTCTGTACTGATATATACAATAATTTTAAATAATTTTCTATAGCTTCTATACTGCTTGTCAGGACACACATGTGTCACAGTTACACCGCTCTGTACTGATATATACAATCATTTTAAATCATTTTCTATAGCTTCTATACTGCTCGTGAGGACACACATGTGTCACAGTTACACCGCTCTGTACTAATATATACATTAATTTTAAATAATATTCTGTAGCTTCTATACTGCTTGTCAGGACACACGTGTAAGTTACACCACTCTGTACTGATATATACAGTAATATATACTTTTCTATAGTTTCTATACTGCTTGTCAGGACACACATGTGTCACAGTTACACCGCTCTGTACTGATATATACAATAATTTTACATTATTTTTTAAAGCTTCTATACTGCTTGTCGGGGGACACATGTGTCACAGTTACACTGCTCTGTACTGATATTTACTATCATTTTAAATCATTTTCTATAGCTTCTATACTGCTTGTCAGGACACACAAGTGTAACAGTTACACCGCTCTGTACTGATATATACAATAATTTTAAATAATTTTCTATAGCTTCTATACTGCTTGTCAGGAAACACATTTGTCACAGTTACACCGCTCTGTACTACTACTGATATACAGTAATATATATAATTTTCTATAGCTTCTATACTGCTTGACAGGACACACAAGTGTCATAGTTACAATGCTCTGTACTGATATATACATTAATTTTATATAATTTTATATAGCTTCTATACTGCTTGTCAGGACACACGTGTCACAGTTAAACCGCTTTGTACTACTACTGATATACAGTAAACTATATACTTTTCTACAGCTTCTATACTGCTTGTCAGGACACACATGTGTCACAGTTACACCGCTCTGTACTGATATATACAATAATTTTAAATAATTTTCTATAGCTTCTATACTGCTTGTCAGGACACACATGTGTCACAGTTACACCGCTCTGTACTGATATATACAATCATTTTAAATCATTTTCTATAGCTTCTATACTGCTTGTCAGGACACACAAGTGTCACAGTTACACCGCTCTGTACTGATATATACAATAATTTTAAATAATTTTCTATAGCTACTATACTGCTAGTCAGTACACACATGTGTCACAGTTACACCGCTCTGTACTACTACTGATATACAGTAATATATATAATTTTCTATAGCTTCAATACTGCTTGTCAGGACACACATGTGTCACAGTTACACCGCTATGTACTGATATATACAATAATTTTAAATCATTTTCTATAGCTTCTATATTGCTTGTCAGGACACACATGTGTCACAGTTACACCGCTCTGTACTGATATATACAATAATTTTAAATCATTTTCTAAAGCTTCTATACTGCTTGTCGGGACACACATGTGTCACAGTTACACCGCTCTGTACTGATATATACAATCATTTTAAATAATTTTCTTTAGCTTCTATACTGCTCATCAGTATACACATGTGTCACAGTTACACCGCTCTGTACTGATATATACAATAATTTTAAATAATTTTCTATAGCTTCTATACTGCTTGTCAGGACACACAATTTTCACAGTTACACCGCTCTGTACTACTACTGATATACAGTGATATATGTAATTTTCTATAGCTTCTATACTGCTTGTCAGGACACACAAGTTTCACAGTTACACCGCTCTGTACTACTACTGATATACAGTAATATATGTAATTTTCTATAGCTTCTATACTGCTTGTCAGGACACACATGTGTCACAGTTTGAACGCTATGTACTAATATATACATTAATTTTAAATAATTTTCTATAGCTTCTATACTGCTTGTCAGAACACACATGTGTCACAGTTACACCGCTCTGTACTGATATATACAATAATTTTAAATAATTTTCTATAGCTTCTTTACTGCTCGTCAGGACACACATGTGTCACAGTTACACCGCTCTGTACTGATACATACATTCATTTTAAATCATTTTCTATAGCTTCTATACTGCTTGTCAGGACACACATGTGTCACAGTTACACCGCTCTGTACTGATATATACAATCATTTTAAATCATTTTCTATAGCTTCTATACTGCTCGTCAGGACACACATGTGTCACAGTTACACCGCTCTGTACTGATACATAAATTCATTTTAAATCATTTTTTATAGCTTCTATACTGCTTGTCAGGAAACACGTGTAAAAGTTACACCACTCTGTACTGATATATACAGTAATATATACTTTTCTATAGTTTTTATACTGCTAGTCAGGACACACATGTGTCATAGTTACACCGCTATGTACTGATATATACAATAATTTTAAATCATTTTCTATAGCTTCTATACTGCTTGTCAGGACACACATGTGTCACAGTTACTCTGCTCTGTACAGATATATACAATAATTTTAAATCATTTTATATAGCTTCTATACTGCTTGTCAGGACACACATGTGTCAAAGTTACACCGCTCTGTACTGATATATACAATAATTTTAAATAATTTTCTATAGCTTCTATACTGCTTGTCAGGACACACAAGTTTCACAGTTACACCGCTCTGTACTACTACTGATATACAGTAATATATGTAATTTTCTATAGCTTCTATACAGCTTGTCAGGACACACATGTGTCACAGTTTCAACGCTAAGTACTAATATATACATTAATTTTAAATCATTTTCTATAGCTTCTATACTGCTTGTCAGGACACACATGTGTCACAGTTACACCGCATTGTACTGCTAAATACAATAATTTTAAATCATTTTCTATAGCTTCTATACTGCTTGTCAGGACACACATGTGTCACAGTTACACCACTCTGTACTGATATATACAATAATTTTAAATAATTTGCTATAGCTTCTATACTGCTTGTCAGGACACAAAAGTGTCACAGTTACACCGCTCTGTTCTGATATATACAATAATTTTAAATCATTTTCTATAGCTTCTATACTGCTTGTCAGGACACATGGTCTCAGATACACTGCTCTGTACTGATTTATACAGTAATATATATACTTTTCTATAGCTTCTATACTGCTTGTCAGGACACACATGTGTCACAGTTACACCGCTTTGTTCTACTACTGATATACAGTAATATATATACTTTTCTATAGCTTCTATACTGCTTTTCAGGACACACATGTGTCACAGTTACACCGCTCTGTACTGATATATACAATAAATTCAAATAATTTTCTATAGCTTCTATTCTGCTTGTCAGGACACACATGTGTCACAGTTACACCGCTCTGTACTGAAACATACAATCATTTTAAATAATTTTCTATAGCTTCTATACTGCTCGTCAGGACACACATGTGTCACAGTTACTCCGCTCTGTACTGATATATACAATAATTTTAAATCATTTTCTATAGCTTCTTTACTGCTTGTCAGGACACACATGTGTCACAGTTACACCGCTCTGTACTGATATATACAATAATTTTAAATCATTTTCTATAGCTTCTATACTGCTTGTCAGGACACACATGTGTCACAGTAACACCGCTCTGTACTACTACTGATATACAGTAATATATATAATTTTCTATAGCTTCTATACTGCTTGTCAGGACACATATATGTCACAGCTTTAACGCTCTGTACTGATATATACATTAATTTTTAATAATTTGCTATAGCTTCTATACTGCTTGTCATGACACACATGTGTCACAGTTACACCGCTCTATACTGATATATAATAATTTAAAATCATTTTATATAGCTTCTATACTGCTCGTCAGGACACACATGTGTCACAGTTACACCGCTCTCTACTGATATAAACAATAATTTTAAATCATTTTCTATGGCTTCTATACTGCTTGTCAGAACACACATGTGTCACAGTTACACCGCTCTGTACTGATATATACAGTAATATATATAAACTTTTCTTTAGCTTTTATACTGCTTGTCAGGACACATATGTGTCACAGTGTCACCACTCTGTACTGATATATACAATAATTTTAAATCATTTTCTATAGCTTCTATACTGCTTGTCAGGACACACATGTGTCACAGTTACACCGCTCTGTACTACTACTGATATACAGTAATATATATACCTTTCTATAGCTTCTACACTGCTTGTCAGGACACACATGTGTCAAAGTTACACAGCTCTGTACTGATATATACAATAATTTGAACTCATTTTCTATAGCTTCTATACTGCTTTTCAGAACACACATGTTTTACAGTTACACCGCTCTGTACTGATATATACAATAATTTTAAATCATTTTCTATAGCTTCCTTACTGCTTGTCAGGACACACATGTGTCACAGTTATACCGCTCTGTACTACTACTGATATACAGTATAATATATAAACTTTTCTATAGCTTCTATACTGCTTGTCAGGACACACATGTGTCACAGTTACACCATTCTGTACTGATATATACAATAATTTTAAATAATGTTCTATAGTTTCTATACTGCTTGTCAGGACACACATGTGTCACAGTTACACCGCTCTGTACTGATATATACAATCATTTTAAATAATTTTCTATAGCTTCTATACTGCTCGTGAGGACACACATGTGTCACAGTTACACCGCTCTGTACTAATATATTCATTAATTTTAAATAATAATCTGTAGCTTCTATACTGCTTGTCAGGACACACGTGTAAGTTACACCACTCTGTACTGATATATACAGTAATATATACTTTTCTATAGTTTCTATACTGCTTGTCAGGACACACATGTGTCACAGTTACACCGCTCTGTACTGATATATACAATAATTTTACATTATTTTTTAAAGCTTCTATACTGCTTGTCGGGACACACATGTGTCACAGTTACACTGCTCTGTACTGATATTTACAATCATTTTAAATCATTTTCTATAGCTTCTATACTGCTTGTCAGGACACACAAGTGTAACAGTTACACCGCTCTGTACTGATATATACAATAATTTTAAATCATTTTCTATAGCTTCTATACTGCTTGTCAGGAAACACATTTGTCACAGTTACACCGCTCTGTACTACTACTGATATACAGTAATATATATAATTTTCTATAGCTTCTATACTGCTTGTCAGGACACACAAGTGTCACAGTTACAACGCTCTGTACTGATATATACATTAATTTTATATAATTTTATATAGCTTCTATACTGCTTGTCAGGACACACGTGTCACAGTTAAACCGCTCTGTACTACTACTGATATACAGTAAACTATATACTTTTCTACAGCTTCTATACTGCTTGTCAGGACACACATGTGTCACAGTTACACCGCTCTGTACTGATATATACAATAATTTTAAATAATTTTCTATAGCTTCTATACTGCTTGTCAGGACACACATGTGTCACAGTTACACCGCTCTGTACTGATATATACAATCATTTTAAATCATTTTCTATAGCTTCTATACTGCTTGTCAGGACACACAAGTGTCACAGTTACACCGCTCTGTACTGATATATACAATAATTTTAAATCATTTTCTATAGCTACTATACTGCTAGTCAGTACACACATGTGTCACAGTTACACCGCTCTGTACTACTACTGATATACAGTAATATATATAATTTTCTATAGCTTCAATACTGCTTGTCAGGACACACATGTGTCACAGTTACACCGCTATGTACTGATATATACAATAATTTTAAATCATTTTCTATAGCTTCTATATTGCTTGTCAGGACACACATGTGTCACAGTTACACCGCTCTGTACTGATATATACAATAATTTTAAATCATTTTCTAAAGCTTCTATACTGCTTGTCGGGACACACATGTGTCACAGTTACACCGCTCTGTACTGATATATACAATCATTTTAAATAATTTTCTTTAGCTTCTATACTGCTCATCAGTATACACATGTGTCACAGTTACACCGCTCTGTACTGATATATACAATAATTTTAAATAATTTTCTATAACTTCTATACTGCTTGTCAGGACACACGTGTAACAGTTACACCGCTCTGTTCTGATATATACAGTAATATATACTTTTCTATAGTTTCTATACTGCTTGTCAGGACACACATGTGTCATAGTTACACGGCTCTGTACTGATATATACAATAATTTTAAATTATTTTATATAGCTTCTATACTGCTTGTCAGGACACACATGTGTCAAAGTTACACCGCTCTGTACTGATATATACAATAATTTTAAATAATTTTCTATAGCTTCTATACTGCTTGTCAGGACACACAATTTTCACAGTTACACCGCTCTGTACTACTACTGATATACAGTGATATATGTAATTTTCTATAGCTTCTATACTGCTTGTCAGGACACACAAGTTTCACAGTTACACCGCTCTGTACTACTACTGATATACAGTAATATATGTAATTTTCTATAGCTTCTATACTGCTTGTCAGGACACACATGTGTCACAGTTTCAACGCTATGTACTAATATATACATTAATTTTAAATCATTTTCTATAGCTTCTATACTGCTTGTCAGGACACACATGTGTCACAGTTACACCGCTCTGTACTGATATATACAATCATTTTAAATAATTTTCTATAGCTTCTATACTGCTCGTCAGGACACACATGTGTCACAGTTACACCGCTCTGTACATATACATACATTCATTTTAAATAATTTTCTATAGCTTCTATACTGCTTGTCAGGACACACATGTGTCACAGTTACACCGCTCTGTACTGATATATACAATCATTTTAAATCATTTTCTATAGCTTCTATACTGCTCGTCAGGACACACATGTGTCACAGTTACACCGCTCTCTACTGATACATAAATTAATTTTAAATCATTTTTTATAGCTTCTATACTGCTTGTCAGGAAACACGTGTAAAAGTTACACCACTCTGTACTGATATATACAGTAATATATACTTTTCTATAGTTTTTATACTGCTAGTCAGGACACACATGTGTCATAGTTACACGGCTCTGTACTGATATATACAATAATTTTAAATAATTTTCTATAGCTTCTATACTGCTTGTCAGGACACACATGTGTCACTGTTACTCTGCTCTGTACTGATATATACAATAATTTTAAATCATTTTATATAGCTTCTATACTGCTTGTCAGGACACACATGTGTCAAAGTTACACCGCTCTGTACTGATATATACAATAATTTTAAATAATTTTCTATAGCTTCTATACTGCTTGTCAGGACACACAAGTTTCACAGTTACACCGCTCTGTACTACTACTGATATACAGTAATATATGTAATTTTCTATAGCTTCTATACTGCTTGTCAGGACACACATGTGTCACAGTTTCAACGCTAAGTACTAATATATACATTAATTTTAAATCATTTTCTATAGCTTCTATACTGCTTGTCAGGACACACATGTGTCACAGTTACACCGCATTGTACTGCTAAATACAATAATTTTAAATCATTTTCTATAGCTTCTATACTGCTTGTCAGGACACACATGTGTCACAGTTACACCACTCTGTACTGATATATACAATAATTTTAAATAATTTTCTATAGCTTCTATACTGCTTGTCAGGACACAAAAGTGTCACAGTTACACCGCTCTGTTCTGATATATACAATCATTTTAAATCATTTTCTATAGCTTCTATACTGCTTGTCAGGACACATGGTCTCAGATACACTGCTCTGTACTGATTTATACAGTAATATATATACTTTTCTATAGCTTCTATACTGCTTGTCAGGACACACAAGTGTCACAGTTACACCGCTTTGTACTACTACTGATATACAGTAATATATATACTTTTCTATAGCTTCTATACTGCTTTTCAGGACACACATGTGTCACAGTTACACCGCTCTGTACTGATATATACAATAAATTCAAATCATTTTCTATAGCTTCTATTCTGCTTGTCAGGACACACATGTGTCACAGTTACACCGCTCTGTACTGAAACATACAATCATTTTAAATAATTTTCTATAGCTTCTATACTGCTTGTCAGGACACACATGTGTCACAGTTACTCCGCTTTGTACTGATATATACAATAATTTTAAATCATTTTCTATAGCTTCTTTACTGCTTGTCAGGACACACATGTGTCACAGTTACACCGCTCTGTACTGATATATACAATAATTTTAAATCATTTTCTATAGCTTCTATACTGCTTGTCAGGACACACATGTGTCACAGTAACACCGCTCTGTACTACTACTGATATACAGTAATATATATAATTTTCTATAGCTTCTATACTGCTTGTCAGGACACATATATGTCACAGCTTTAACGCTCTGTACTGATATATACATTAATTTTTAATAATTTGCTATAGCTTCTATACTGCTTGTCATGACACACATGTGTCACAGTTACACCGCTCTATACTGATATATAATAATTTTAAATCATTTTATATAGCTTCTATACTGCTCGTCAGGACACACGTGTCACAGTTACAGCGCTCTGTACCGATATGTACAATAATTTTAAATAATTTTCTATAGCTTCTTTACTGCTTGTCAGGACACACATGTGTCACAGTTACACCGCTCTGTACTGATATATACAATAATTTTAAATCATTTTCTTTCGCTTCTATACTGCTTGTCAGGACACATGGTCACAGTTACACTGCTCTGTACTGATATATTCAGTAAAATATATACTTTTCTATAGCTTCTATACTGCTTGTCAGGACACATATGTGTCACAGTTAAACCGCTCTGTACTAATATTTACAATAATTTTAGAATCATTTTCTATAGCTTCTATACTGCTTGTCAGGACACACATGTGTCACAGTTACACCGCTCTCTACTGATATAAACAATAATTTTAAATCATTTTCTATAGCTTCTATACTGCTTGTCAGAATACACATGTGTCACAGTTACACCGCTCTGTACTGATATATACTGTAATATATATATACTTTTCTTTAGCTTTTATACTGCTTGTCAGGACACATATGTGTGACAGTTTCACCACTCTGTACTGATATATACAATAATTTTAAATCATTTTCTATAGCTTCTATACTGATTGTCAGGACACACATGTGTCACAGTTACACCGCTCTGTACTACTACTGATATACAGTAATATATATACCTTTCTATAGCTTCTACACTGCTTGTCAGGACACACATGTGTCAAAGTTACACAGCTCTGTACTGATATATACAATAATTTGAACTCATTTTCTATAGCTTCTATACTGCTTTTCAGAACACACATGTTTTACAGTTACACCGCTCTGTACTGATATATACAATAATTTTAAATCATTTTCTATAGCTTCTTTACTGCTTGTCAGGACACACATGTGTCACAGTTACACTGCTCTGTACTGATATATACAATAATTTTAAATCATTTTCTTTAGCTTCTATACTGCTTGTCAGGACACATGGTCACAGTTACACTACTCTGTACTGATATATACAGTAATATATATACTTTTCTATAGCTTCTATACTGCTTGTCAGGACACATATGTGTCACAGTTACACCGCTCTGTACTAATATTTGCAATAATTTTAAATCATTTTCTATAGCTTCTATACTGCTTGTCAGAACACACATGTGTCACAGTTTCACCGCTCTCTACTGATACATAAATTAATTTTAAATCATTTTTTATAGCTTCTATACTGCTTGTCAGGAAACACGTGTAAAAGTTACACCACTCTGTACTGATATATACAGTAATATATACTTTTCTATAGTTTTTATACTGCTTGTCAGGACACACATGTGTCACAGTTACACCGCTCTGTACTGATATATACAATCATTTTAAATCATTTTCTATAGCTTCTATACTGCTCGTCAGGACACACATGTGTCACAGTTACACCGCTCTCTACTGATACATAAATTAATTTTAAATCATTTTTTATAGCTTCTATACTGCTTGTCAGGAAACACGTGTAAAAGTTACACCACTCTGTACTGATATATACAGTAATATATACTTTTCTATAGTTTTTATACTGCTAGTCAGGACACACATGTGTCATAGTTACACGGCTCTGTACTGATATATACAATAATTTTAAATCATTTTCTATAGCTTCTATACTGCTTGTCAGGACACACATGTGTCACTGTTACTCTGCTCTGTACTGATATATACAATAATTTTAAATCATTTTATATAGCTTCTATACTGCTTGTCAGGACACACATGTGTCAAAGTTACACCGCTCTGTACTGATATATACAATAATTTTAAATAATTTTCTATAGCTTCTATACTGCTTGTCAGGACACACAAGTTTCACAGTTACACCGCTCTGTACTACTACTGATATACAGTAATATATGTAATTTTCTATAGCTTCTATACTGCTTGTCAGGACACACATGTGTCACAGTTTCAACGCTAAGTACTAATATATACATTAATTTTAAATCATTTTCTATAGCTTCTATACTGCTTGTCAGGACACACATGTGTCACAGTTACACCGCATTGTACTGCTAAATACAATAATTTTAAATCATTTTCTATAGCTTCTATACTGCTTGTCAGGACACACATGTGTCACAGTTACACCACGCTGTACTGATATATACAATAATTTTAAATAATTTTCTATAGCTTCTATACTGCTTGTCAGGACACAAAAGTGTCACAGTTACACCGCTCTGTTCTGATATATACAATAATTTTAAATCATTTTCTATAGCTTCTATACTGCTTGTCAGGACACATGGTCTCAGATACACTGCTCTGTACTGATTTATACAGTAATATATATACTTTTCTATAGCTTCTATACTGCTTGTCAGGACACACATGTGTCACAGTTACACCGCTTTGTACTACTACTGATATACAGTAATATATATACTTTTCTATAGCTTCTATACTGCTTTTCAGGACACACATGTGTCACAGTTACACCGCTCTGTACTGATATATACAATAAATTCAAATCATTTTCTATAGCTTCTATTCTGCTTGTCAGGACACACATGTGTCACAGTTACACCGCTCTGTACTGAAACATACAATCATTTTAAATAATTTTCTATAGCTTCTATACTGCTTGTCAGGACACACATGTGTCACAGTTACTCCGCTTTGTACTGATATATACAATAATTTTAAATCATTTTCTATAGCTTCTTTACTGCTTGTCAGGACACACATGTGTCACAGTTACACCGCTCTGTACTGATATATACAATAATTTTAAATCATTTTCTATAGCTTCTATACTGCTTGTCAGGACACACATGTGTCACAGTAACACCGCTCTGTACTACTACTGATATACAGTAATATATATAATTTTCTATAGCTTCTATACTGCTTGTCAGGACACATATATGTCACAGCTTTAACGCTCTGTACTGATATATACATTAATTTTTAATAATTTGCTATAGCTTCTATACTGCTTGTCATGACACACATGTGTCACAGTTACACCGCTCTATACTGATATATAATAATTTTAAATCATTTTATATAGCTTCTATACTGCTCGTCAGGACACACATGTGTCACAGTTACAGCGCTCTGTACCGATATGTACAATAATTTTAAATAATTTTCTATAGCTTCTTTACTGCTTGTCAGGACACACATGTGTCACAGTTACACCGCTCTGTACTGATATATACAATAATTTTAAATCATTTTCTTTCGCTTCTATACTGCTTGTCAGGACACATGGTCACAGTTACACTGCTCTGTACTGATATATTCAGTAAAATATATACTTTTCTATAGCTTCTATACTGCTTGTCAGGACACATATGTGTCACAGTTAAACCGCTCTGTACTAATATTTACAATAATTTTAGAATCATTTTCTATAGCTTCTATACTGCTTGTCAGGACACACATGTGTCACAGTTACACCGCTCTCTACTGATATAAACAATAATTTTAAATCATTTTCTATAGCTTCTATACTGCTTGTCAGAATACACATGTGTCACAGTTACACCGCTCTGTACTGATATATACTGTAATATATATATACTTTTCTTTAGCTTTTATACTGCTTGTCAGGACACATATGTGTGACAGTTTCACCACTCTGTACTGATATATACAATAATTTTAAATCATTTTCTATAGCTTCTATACTGATTGTCAGGACACACATGTGTCACAGTTACACCGCTCTGTACTACTACTGATATACAGTAATATATATACCTTTCTATAGCTTCTACACTGCTTGTCAGGACACACATGTGTCAAAGTTACACAGCTCTGTACTGATATATACAATAATTTGAACTCATTTTCTATAGCTTCTATACTGCTTTTCAGAACACACATGTTTTACAGTTACACCGCTCTGTACTGATATATACAATAATTTTAAATCATTTTCTATAGCTTCTTTACTGCTTGTCAGGACACACATGTGTCACAGTTACACCGCTCTGTACTGAAACATACAATCATTTTAAATAATTTTCTATAGCTTCTATACTGCTCGTCAGGACACACATGTGTCACAGTTACTCCGCTCTGTACTGATATATACAATAATTTTAAATCATTTTCTATAGCTTCTTTACTGCTTGTCAGGACACACATGTGTCACAGTTACACCGCTCTGTACTGATATATACAATAATTTTAAATCATTTTCTATAGCTTCTATACTGCTTGTCAGGACACACATGTGTCACAGTAACACCGCTCTGTACTACTACTGATATACAGTAATATATATAATTTTCTATAGCTTCTATACTGCTTGTCAGGACACATATATGTCACAGCTTTAACGCTCTGTACTGATATATACATTAATTTTTAATAATTTGCTATAGCTTCTATACTGCTTGTCATGACACACATGTGTCACAGTTACACCGCTCTATACTGATATATAATAATTTAAAATCATTTTATATAGCTTCTATACTGCTTGTCAGGACACACATGTGTCACAGTTACACCGCTCTCTACTGATATAAACAATAATTTTAAATCATTTTCTATGGCTTCTATACTGCTTGTCAGAACACACATGTGTCACAGTTACACCGCTCTGTACTGATATATACAGTAATATATATAAACTTTTCTTTAGCTTTTATACTGCTTGTCAGGACACATATGTGTCACAGTGTCACCACTCTGTACTGATATATACAATAATTTTAAATCATTTTCTATAGCTTCTATACTGCTTGTCAGGACACACATGTGTCACAGTTACACCGCTCTGTACTACTACTGATATACAGTAATATATATACCTTTCTATAGCTTCTACACTGCTTGTCAGGACACACATGTGTCAAAGTTACACAGCTCTGTACTGATATATACAATAATTTGAACTCATTTTCTATAGCTTCTATACTGCTTTTCAGAACACACATGTTTTACAGTTACACCGCTCTGTACTGATATATACAATAATTTTAAATCATTTTCTATAGCTTCCTTACTGCTTGTCAGGACACACATGTGTCACAGTTATACCGCTCTGTACTACTACTGATATACAGTATAATATATAAACTTTTCTATAGCTTCTATACTGCTTGTCAGGACACACATGTGTCACAGTTACACCATTCTGTACTGATATATACAATAATTTTAAATAATGTTCTATAGTTTCTATACTGCTTGTCAGGACACACATGTGTCACAGTTACACCGCTCTGTACTGATATATACAATCATTTTAAATAATTTTCTATAGCTTCTATACTGCTCGTGAGGACACACATGTGTCACAGTTACACCGCTCTGTACTAATATATTCATTAATTTTAAATAATATTCTGTAGCTTCTATACTGCTTGTCAGGACACACGTGTAAGTTACACCACTCTGTACTGATATATACAGTAATATATACTTTTCTATAGTTTCTATACTGCTTGTCAGGACACACATGTGTCACAGTTACACCGCTCTGTACTGATATATACAATAATTTTACATTATTTTTTAAAGCTTCTATACTGCTTGTCGGGACACACATGTGTCACAGTTACACTGCTCTGTACTGATATTTACAATCATTTTAAATCATTTTCTATAGCTTCTTTACTGCTTGTCAGGACACACAAGTGTAACAGTTACACCGCTCTGTACTGATATATACAATAATTTTAAATCATTTTCTATAGCTTCTATACTGCTTGTCAGGAAACACATTTGTCACAGTTACACCGCTCTGTACTACTACTGATATACAGTAATATATATAATTTTCTATAGCTTCTATACTGCTTGTCAGGACACACAAGTGTCACAGTTACAACGCTCTGTACTGATATATACATTAATTTTATATAATTTTATATAGCTTCTATACTGCTTGTCAGGACACACATGTGTCACAGTTAAACCGCTCTGTACTACTACTGATATACAGTAAACTATATACTTTTCTACAGCTTCTATACTGCTTGTCAGGACACACATGTGTCACAGTTACACCGCTCTGTACTGATATATACAATAATTTTAAATAATTTTCTATAGCTTCTATACTGCTTGTCAGGACACACATGTGTCACAGTTACACCGCTCTGTACTGATATATACAATCATTTTAAATCATTTTCTATAGCTTCTATACTGCTTGTCAGGACACACAAGTGTCACAGTTACACCGCTCTGTACTGATATATACAATAATTTTAAATCATTTTCTATAGCTACTATACTGCTAGTCAGTACACACATGTGTCACAGTTACACCGCTCTGTACTACTACTGATATACAGTAATATATATAATTTTCTATAGCTTCAATACTGCTTGTCAGGACACACATGTGTCACAGTTACACCGCTATGTACTGATATATACAATAATTTTAAATCATTTTCTATAGCTTCTATATTGCTTGTCAGGACACACATGTGTCACAGTTACACCGCTCTGTACTGATATATACAATAATTTTAAATCATTTTCTAAAGCTTCTATACTGCTTGTCGGGACACACATGTGTCACAGTTACACCGCTCTGTACTGATATATACAATCATTTTAAATAATTTTCTTTAGCTTCTATACTGCTCATCAGTATACACATGTGTCACAGTTACACCGCTCTGTACTGATATATACAATAATTTTAAATAATTTTCTATAACTTCTATACTGCTTGTCAGGACACACGTGTAACAGTTACACCGCTCTGTTCTGATATATACAGTAATATATACTTTTCTATAGTTTCTATACTGCTTGTCAGGACACACATGTGTCATAGTTACACGGCTCTGTACTGATATATACAATAATTTTAAATTATTTTATATAGCTTCTATACTGCTTGTCAGGACACACATGTGTCAAAGTTACACCGCTCTGTACTGATATATACAATAATTTTAAATAATTTTCTATAGCTTCTATACTGCTTGTCAGGACACACAATTTTCACAGTTACACCGCTCTGTACTACTACTGATATACAGTGATATATGTAATTTTCTATAGCTTCTATACTGCTTGTCAGGACACACAAGTTTCACAGTTACACCGCTCTGTACTACTACTGATATACAGTAATATATGTAATTTTCTATAGCTTCTATACTGCTTGTCAGGACACACATGTGTCACAGTTTCAACGCTATGTACTAATATATACATTAATTTTAAATCATTTTCTATAGCTTCTATACTGCTTGTCAGGACACACATGTGTCACAGTTACACCGCTCTGTACTGATATATACAATCATTTTAAATAATTTTCTATAGCTTCTATACTGCTCGTCAGGACACACATGTGTCACAGTTACACCGCTCTGTACATATACATACATTCATTTTAAATAATTTTCTATAGCTTCTATACTGCTTGTCAGGACACACATGTGTCACAGTTACACCGCTCTGTACTGATATATACAATCATTTTAAATCATTTTCTATAGCTTCTATACTGCTCGTCAGGACACACATGTGTCACAGTTACACCGCTCTCTACTGATACATAAATTAATTTTAAATCATTTTTTATAGCTTCTATACTGCTTGTCAGGAAACACGTGTAAAAGTTACACCACTCTGTACTGATATATACAGTAATATATACTTTTCTATAGTTTTTATACTTCTAGTCAGGACACACATGTGTCATAGTTACACGGCTCTGTACTGATATATACAATAATTTTAAATCATTTTCTATAGCTTCTATACTGCTTGTCAGGACACACATGTGTCACTGTTACTCTGCTCTGTACTGATATATACAATAATTTTAAATCATTTTATATAGCTTCTATACTGCTTGTCAGGACACACATGTGTCAAAGTTACACCGCTCTGTACTGATATATACAATAATTTTAAATAATTTTCTATAGCTTCTATACTGCTTGTCAGGACACACAAGTTTCACAGTTACACCGCTCTGTACTACTACTGATATACAGTAATATATGTAATTTTCTATAGCTTCTATACTGCTTGTCAGGACACACATGTGTCACAGTTTCAACGCTAAGTACTAATATATACATTAATTTTAAATCATTTTCTATAGCTTCTATACTGCTTGTCAGGACACACATGTGTCACAGTTACACCGCATTGTACTGCTAAATACAATAATTTTAAATCATTTTCTATAGCTTCTATACTGCTTGTCAGGACACACATGTGTCACAGTCACACCACTCTGTACGGATATATACAATAATTTTAAATAATTTTCTATAGCTTCTATACTGCTTGTCAGGACACAAAAGTGTCACAGTTACACCGCTCTGTTCTGATATATACAATAATTTTAAATCATTTTCTATAGCTTCTATACTGCTTGTCAGGACACATGGTCTCAGATACACTGCTCTGTACTGATTTATACAGTAATATATATACTTTTCTATAGCTTCTATACTGCTTGTCAGGACACACATGTGTCACAGTTACACCGCTTTGTACTACTACTGATATACAGTAATATATATACTTTTCTATAGCTTCTATACTGCTTTTCAGGACACACATGTGTCACAGTTACACCGCTCTGTACTGATATATACAATAAATTCAAATCATTTTCTATAGCTTCTATTCTGCTTGTCAGGACACACATGTGTCACAGTTACACCGCTCTGTACTGAAACATACAATCATTTTAAATAATTTTCTATAGCTTCTATACTGCTTGTCAGGGCACACATGTGTCACAGTTACTCCGCTTTGTACTGATATATACAATAATTTTAAATCATTTTCTATAGCTTCTTTACTGCTTGTCAGGACACACATGTGTCACAGTTACACCGCTCTGTACTGATATATACAATAATTTTAAATCATTTTCTATAGCTTCTATACTGCTTGTCAGGACACACATGTGTCACAGTAACACCGCTCTGTACTACTACTGATATACAGTAATATATATAATTTTCTATAGCTTCTATACTGCTTGTCAGGACACATATATGTCACAGCTTTAACGCTCTGTACTGATATATACATTAATTTTTAATAATTTGCTATAGCTTCTATACTGCTTGTCATGACACACATGTGTCAAAGTTACACCGCTCTATACTGATATATAATAATTTTAAATCATTTTATATAGCTTCTATACTGCTCGTCAGGACACACATGTGTCACAGTTACAGCGCTCTGTACCGATATGTACAATAATTTTAAATAATTTTCTATAGCTTCTTTACTGCTTGTCAGGACACACATGTGTCACAGTTACACCGCTCTGTACTGATATATACAATAATTTTAAATCATTTTCTTTCACTTCTATACTGCTTGTCAGGACACATGGTCACAGTTACACTGCTCTGTACTGATATATTCAGTAAAATATATACTTTTCTATAGCTTCTATACTGCTTGTCAGGACACATATGTGTCACAGTTAAACCGCTCTGTACTAATATTTACAATAATTTTAGAATCATTTTCTATAGCTTCTATACTGCTTGTCAGGACACACATGTGTCACAGTTACACCGCTCTCTACTGATATAAACAATAATTTTAAATCATTTTCTATAGCTTCTATACTGCTTGTCAGAATACACATGTGTCACAGTTACACCGCTCTGTACTGATATATACTGTAATATATATATACTTTTCTTTAGCTTTTATACTGCTTGTCAGGACACATATGTGTGACAGTTTCACCACTCTGTACTGATATATACAATAATTTTAAATCATTTTCTATAGCTTCTATACTGATTGTCAGGACACACATGTGTCACAGTTACACCGCTCTGTACTACTACTGATATACAGTAATATATATACCTTTCTATAGCTTCTACACTGCTTGTCAGGACACACATGTGTCAAAGTTACACAGCTCTGTACTGATATATACAATAATTTGAACTCATTTTCTATAGCTTCTATACTGCTTTTCAGAACACACATGTTTTACAGTTACACCGCTCTGTACTGATATATACAATAATTTTAAATCATTTTCTATAGCTTCTTTACTGCTTGTCAGGACACACATGTGTCACAGTTACACTGCTCTGTACTGATATATACAATAATTTTAAATCATTTTCTTTAGCTTCTATACTGCTTGTCAGGACACATGGTCACAGTTACACTGCTCTGTACTGATATATACAGTAATATATATACTTTTCTATAGCTTCTATACTGCTTGTCAGGACACATATGTGTCACAGTTACACCGCTCTGTACTAATATTTGCAATAATTTTAAATCATTTTCTATAGCTTCTATACTGCTTGTCAGAACACACATGTGTCACATTTTCACCGCTCTCTACTGATAAATACAATAATTTTAAATCATTTTCTATAGCTTCTATACTGCTTGTCAGGACACACATGTGTCACAGTTACACCGCTCTGTACTGATATATACAATAATTTTAAATAATTTTCTATAGCTTCTATACTGCTTGTCAGGACACACAATTTTCACAGTTACACCGCTCTGTACTACTACTGATATACAGTGATATATGTAATTTTCTATAGCTTCTATACTGCTTGTCAGGACACACAAGTTTCACAGTTACACCGCTCTGTACTACTACTGATATACAGTAATATATGTAATTTTCTATAGCTTCTATACTGCTTGTCAGGACACACATGTGTCACAGTTTCAACGCTATGTACTAATATATACATTAATTTTAAATCATTTTCTATAGCTTCTATACTGCTTGTCAGGACACACATGTGTCACAGTTACACCGCTCTGTACTGATATATACAATCATTTTAAATAATTTTCTATAGCTTCTATACTGCTCGTCAGGACACACATGTGTCACAGTTACACCGCTCTGTACATATACATACATTCATTTTAAATAATTTTCTATAGCTTCTATACTGCTTGTCAGGACACACATGTGTCACAGTTACACCGCTCTGTACTGATATATACAATCATTTTAAATCATTTTCTATAGCTTCTATACTGCTCGTCAGGACACACATGTGTCACAGTTACACCGCTCTCTACTGATACATAAATTAATTTTAAATCATTTTTTATAGCTTCTATACTGCTTGTCAGGAAACACGTGTAAAAGTTACACCACTCTGTACTGATATATACAGTAATATATACTTTTCTATAGTTTTTATACTGCTAGTCAGGACACACATGTGTCATAGTTACACGGCTCTGTACTGATATATACAATAATTTTAAATCATTTTCTATAGCTTCTATACTGCTTGTCAGGACACACATGTGTCACTGTTACTCTGCTCTGTACTGATATATACAATAATTTTAAATCATTTTATATAGCTTCTATACTGCTTGTCAGGACACACATGTGTCAAAGTTACACCGCTCTGTACTGATATATACAATAATTTTAAATAATTTTCTATAGCTTCTATACTGCTTGTCAGGACACACAAGTTTCACAGTTACACCGCTCTGTACTACTACTGATATACAGTAATATATGTAATTTTCTATAGCTTCTATACTGCTTGTCAGGACACACATGTGTCACAGTTTCAACGCTAAGTACTAATATATACATTAATTTTAAATCATTTTCTATAGCTTCTATACTGCTTGTCAGGACACACATGTGTCACAGTTACACCGCATTGTACTGCTAAATACAATAATTTTAAATCATTTTCTATAGCTTCTATACTGCTTGTCAGGACACACATGTGTCACAGTTACACCACTCTGTACTGATATATACAATAATTTTAAATAATTTTCTATAGCTTCTATACTGCTTGTCAGGACACAAAAGTGTCACAGTTACACCGCTCTGTTCTGATATATACAATAATTTTAAATCATTTTCTATAGCTTCTATACTGCTTGTCAGGACACATGGTCTCAGATACACTGCTCTGTACTGATTTATACAGTAATATATATACTTTTCTATAGCTTCTATACTGCTTGTCAGGACACACATGTGTCACAGTTACACCGCTTTGTACTACTACTGATATACAGTAATATATATACTTTTCTATAGCTTCTATACTGCTTTTCAGGACACACATGTGTCACAGTTACACCGCTCTGTACTGATATATACAATAAATTCAAATCATTTTCTATAGCTTCTATTCTGCTTGTCAGGACACACATGTGTCACAGTTACACCGCTCTGTACTGAAACATACAATCATTTTAAATAATTTTCTATAGCTTCTATACTGCTTGTCAGGACACACATGTGTCACAGTTACTCCGCTTTGTACTGATATATACAATAATTTTAAATCATTTTCTATAGCTTCTTTACTGCTTGTCAGGACACACATGTGTCACAGTTACACCGCTCTGTACTGATATATACAATAATTTTAAATCATTTTCTATAGCTTCTATACTGCTTGTCAGGACACACATGTGTCACAGTAACACCGCTCTGTACTACTACTGATATACAGTAATATATATAATTTTCTATAGCTTCTATACTGCTTGTCAGGACACATATATGTCACAGCTTTAACGCTCTGTACTGATATATACATTAATTTTTAATAATTTGCTATAGCTTCTATACTGCTTGTCATGACACACATGTGTCACAGTTACACCGCTCTATACTGATATATAATAATTTTAAATCATTTTATATAGCTTCTATACTGCTCGTCAGGACACACATGTGTCACAGTTACAGCGCTCTGTACCGATATGTACAATAATTTTAAATAATTTTCTATAGCTTCTTTACTGCTTGTCAGGACACACATGTGTCACAGTTACACCGCTCTGTACTGATATATACAATAATTTTAAATCATTTTCTTTCGCTTCTATACTGCTTGTCAGGACACATGGTCACAGTTACACTGCTCTGTACTGATATATTCAGTAAAATATATACTTTTCTATAGCTTCTATACTGCTTGTCAGGACACATATGTGTCACAGTTAAACCGCTCTGTACTAATATTTACAATAATTTTAGAATCATTTTCTATAGCTTCTATACTGCTTGTCAGGACACACATGTGTCACAGTTACACCGCTCTCTACTGATATAAACAATAATTTTAAATCATTTTCTATAGCTTCTATACTGCTTGTCAGAATACACATGTGTCACAGTTACACCGCTCTGTACTGATATATACTGTAATATATATATATACTTTTCTTTAGCTTTTATACTGCTTGTCAGGACACATATGTGTCACAGTTTCACCACTCTGTACTGATATATACAATAATTTTAAATCATTTTCTATAGCTTCTATACTGCTTGTCAGGACACACATGTGTCACAGTTACACCGCTCTCTACTGATATAAACAATAATTTTAAATCATTTTCTATAGCTTCTATACTGCTTGTCAGAATACACATGTGTCACAGTTACACCGCTCTGTACTGCTATATACTGTAATATATATATACTTTTCTTTAGCTTCTATACTGATTGTCAGGACACACATGTGTCACAGTTACACCGCTCTGTACTACTACTGATATACAGTAATATATATACCTTTCTATAGCTTCTACACTGCTTGTCAGGACACACATGTGTCAAAGTTACACAGCTCTGTACTGATATATACAATAATTTGAACTCATTTTCTATAGCTTCTATACTGCTTTTCAGAACACACATGTTTTACAGTTACACCGCTCTGTACTGATATATACAATAATTTTAAATCATTTTCTATAGCTTCTTTACTGCTTGTCAGGACACACATGTGTCACAGTTACACTGCTCTGTACTGATATATACAATAATTTTAAATCATTTTCTTTAGCTTCTATACTGCTTGTCAGGACACATGGTCACAGTTACACTGCTCTGTACTGATATATACAGTAATATATATACTTTTCTATAGCTTCTATACTGCTTGTCAGGACACATATGTGTCACAGTTACACCGCTCTGTACTAATATTTGCAATAATTTTAAATCATTTTCTATAGCTTCTATACTGCTTGTCAGAACACACATGTGTCACAGTTTCACCGCTCTCTACTGATAAATACAATAATTTTAAATCATTTTCTATAGCTTCTATACTGCTTGTCAGGACACACATGTGTCACAGTTACACCGCTCTGTACTACTACTGATATACAGTAATATATATACCTTTCTATAGCTTCTACACTGCTTGTCAGGACACACATGTGTCAAAGTTACACAGCTCTGTACTGATATATACAATAATTTGAACTCATTTTCTATAGCTTCTATACTGCTTTTCAGAACACACATGTGTCACAGTTACACCGCTCTGTACTGATATATACAATAATATTAAATCATTTTCTAATAGCTTCTATACTGCTTGTCAGGACACACATTTGTCACAGTTACACCGCTCTGTACTGATATATACAGTAATATATATACTTTTCTATAGCTTCTATACTGCTTGTCAGTACACACATGTGTCACAGTTACACCGCACTGTACTGATATATACAATCATTTTAAATCATTTTCTATAGCTTCTATATTGCTTGTCAGGACACATATGTATCACAGTTACACCGCTCTGTACTGATATATACAATAATTTTAAATCATTTTCTAAAGCTTCTATACTGCTTGTCGGGACACACATGTGTCACAGTTACACCGCTCTGTACTGATATATACAATCATTTTAAATAATTTTCTTTAGCTTCTATACTGCTTGTCAGGACACACATGTGTCACAGTTACACCGCTCTGTACTGATATATACAATCATTTTAAATCATTTTCTATAGCTTCTATACTGCTTGTCAGGACACACGTGTAAAAGTTACACCACTCTGTACTGATATATACAGTAATATATACTTTTCTATAGTTTCTATACTGCTAGTAAGGCACACATGTGTCATAGTTACACCGCTATGTACTGATATATACAATAATTTTAAATCATTTTCGATAGCTTCTATACTGCTTGTCAGGACACATGTGTAACAGTTACACAGCTCTGTACTGATATATACAGTAATATATACTTTTCTATAGTTTCTATACTGCTTGTCAGGACACACAAGTGTCACAGTTACACCGCTCTGTACTGATATATACAATAATTTTAAATCATTTTCTATAGCTTCTATACTGCTTGTCAGGACACACGATCACAGTTACACTGCTCTGTACTGATATATACAGTAATATATATACTTTTCTATAGCTTCTATACTGCTTGTCAGGACACACAAGTGTCACAGTTACACCGCTCTGTACTGATATATACAATAATTTTAAATCATTTTCTATAGCTTCTATATTGCTTGTCAGGACACACATGTGTCACAGTTACACCGCTCTGTACTGATATATACAATAATTTTAAATCATTTTCTAAAGCTTCTTTACTGCTTGTCGGGACACACATGTGTCACAGTTACACCGCTCTGTACTGATATATACAATCATTTTAAATAATTTTCTTTAGCTTCTATACTGCTTGTCAGGACACACATGTGTCACAGATACACCGCTCTGTACTACTACTGATATACAGTAATATATATAATTTTCTATAGCTTGTATACTGCTTGTCAGGACACACAATTGTCACAGTTACAATGCTCTGTACTGATATATACATTAATTTAATATCATTTTCTATAGCTTCTATACTGCTTGTCAGGACACACATGTGTCACAGTTAAACCGCTTTGTACTACTACTGATATACAGTAAACTATATACTTTTCTACAGCTTCTATACTGCTTATCAGGACACACATGTGTCACAGTTACACCGCTCTGTACTGATATATACAATAATTTTAAATAATTTTCTATAGCTTCTATACTGCTTGTCAGGACACACATGTGTCACAGTTACACCGCTCTGTACTACTACTGATATACAGTAATATATATAATTTTCTATAGCTTCAATACTGCTTGTCAGGACACACATGTGTCACAGTTACACCGCTATGTACTGATATATACAATAATTTTAAATCATTTTCTATAGCTTCTATATTGCTTGTCAGGACACACATGTGTCACAGTTACACCGCTCTGTACTGATATATACAATAATTTTAAATCATTTTCTAAAGCTTCTATACTGCTTGTCGGGACACACATGTGTCACAGTTACACCGCTCTGTACTGATATATACAATCATTTTAAATAATTTTCTTTAGCTTCTATACTGCTCATCAGTATACACATGTGTCACAGTTACACCGCTCTGTACTGATATACACAATAATTTTAAATAATTTTCTATAACTTCTATACTGCTTGTCAGGACAAACATGTAACAGTTACACCGCTCTGTACTGATATATACAGTAATATATACTTTTCTATAGTTTCTATACTGCTTGTCAGGACACACATGTGTCATAGTTACACGGCTCTGTACTGATATATACAATAATTTTAAATCATTTTATATAGCTTCTATACTGCTTGTCAGGACACACATGTGTCAAAGTTACACCGCTCTGTACTGATATATACAATAATTTAAAATCATTTTCTATAGCTTCTATTCTGCTTGTCAGGACACACAATTTTCACAGTTACACCGCTCTGTACTACTACTGATATACAGTGATATATGTAATTTTCTATAGCTTCTATACTGCTTGTCAGGACACACAAGTTTCACAGTTACACAGCTCTGTACTACTACTGATATACAGTAATATATGTAATTTTCTATAGCTTCTATACTGCTTGTCAGGACACACATGTGTCACAGTTTCAACGCTATGTACTAATATATACATTAATTTTAAATAATTTTCTATAGCTTCTATACTGCTTGTCAGGACACACATGTGTCACGGTTACACCGCTCTGTACTGATATATACAATCATTTTAAATAATTTTCTATAGCTTCTTTACTGCTCGTCAGGACACACATGTGTCACAGTTACACCGCTCTGTACTGATACATACATTCATTTTAAATCATTTTCTATAGCTTCTATACTGCTTGTCAGGACACACATGTGTCACAGTTACACCGCTCTGTACTGATATATACAATCATTTTAAATCATTTTCTATAGCTTCTATACTGCTCGTCAGGACACACATGTGTCACAGTTACACCGCTCTGTACTGATACATAAATTCATTTTAAATCATTTTTTATAGCTTCTATACTGCTTGTCAGGAAACACGTGTAAAAGTTACACCACTCTGTACTGATATATACAGTAATATATACTTTTCTATAGTTTTTATACTGCTAGTCAGGACACACATGTGTCATAGTTACACCGCTATGTACTGATATATACAATAATTTTAAATCATTTTCTATAGCTTCTATACTGCTTGTCAGGACACACATGTGTCACAGTTACTCTGCTCTGTACTGATATATACAATAATTTTAAATCATTTTATATAGCTTCTATACTGCTTGTCAGGACACACATGTGTCAAAGTTACACCGCTCTGTACTGATATATACAATAATTTTAAATAATTTTCTATAGCTTCTATACTGCTTGTCAGGACACACAAGTTTCACAGTTACACCGCTCTGTACTACTACTGATATACAGTAATATATGTAATTTTCTATAGCTTCTATACAGCTTGTCAGGACACACATGTGTCACAGTTTCAACGCTAAGTACTAATATATACATTAATTTTAAATCATTTTCTATAGCTTCTATACTGCTTGTCAGGACACACATGTGTCACAGTTACACCGCATTGTACTGCTAAATACAATAATTTTAAATCTTTTTCTATAGCTTCTATACTGCTTGTCAGGACACACATGTGTCACAGTTACACCACTCTGTACTGATATATACAATAATTTTAAATAATTTGCTATAGCTTCTATACTGCTTGTCAGGACACAAAAGTGTCACAGTTACACCGCTCTGTTCTGATATATACAATAATTTTAAATCATTTTCTATAGCTTCTATACTGCTTGTCAGGACACATGGTCTCAGATACACTGCTCTGTACTGATTTATACAGTAATATATATACTTTTCTATAGCTTCTATACTGCTTGTCAGGACACACATGTGTCACAGTTACACCGCTTTGTACTACTACTGATATACAGTAATATATATATACTTTTCTATAGCTTCTATACTGCTTTTCAGGACACACATGTGTCACAGTTACACCGCTCTGTACTGATATATACAATAAATTCAAATAATTTTCTATAGCTTCTATTCTGCTTGTCAGGACACACATGTGTCACAGTTACACCGCTCTGTACTGAAACATACAATCATTTTAAATAATTTTCCATAGCTTCTATACTGCTCGTCAGGACACACATGTGTCACAGTTACTCCGCTCTGTACTGATATATACAATAATTTTAAATCATTTTCTATAGCTTCTTTACTGCTTGTCAGGACACACATGTGTCACAGTTACACCGCTTGGTACTGATATATACAATAATTTTAAATCATTTTCTATAGCTTCTATACTGCTTGTCAGGACACACATGTGTCACAGTAACACCGCTCTGTACTACTACTGATATACAGTAATATATATAATTTTCTATAGCTTCTATACTGCTTGTCAGGACACATATATGTCACAGCTTTAACGCTCTGTACTGATATATACATTCATTTTTAATAATTTGCTATAGCTTCTATACTGCTTGTCATGACACACATGTGTCACAGTTACACCGCTCTATACTGATATATAATAATTTAAAATCATTTTATATAGCTTCTATACTGCTCGTCAGGACACACATGTGTCACAGTTACACCGCTCTCTACTGATATAAACAATAATTTTAAATCATTTTCTATGGCTTCTATACTGCTTGTTAGAACACACATGTGTCACAGTTACACCGCTCTGTACTGATATATACAGTAATATATATAAACTTTTCTTTAGCTTTTATACTGCTTGTCAGGACACATATGTGTCACAGTGTCACCACTCTGTACTGATATATACAATAATTTTAAATCATTTTCTATAGCTTCTATACTGCTTGTCAGGACACACATGTGTCACAGTTACACCGCTCTGTGCTACTACTGATATACAGTAATATATATACCTTTCTATAGCTTCTACACTGCTTGTCAGGACACACATGTGTCAAAGTTACACAGCTCTGTACTGATATATACAATAATTTGGACTCATTTTCTATAGCTTCTATACTGCTTTTCAGAACACACATGTTTTACAGTTACACCGCTCTGTACTGATATATACAATAATTTTAAATCATTTTCTATAGCTTCCTTACTGCTTGTCAGGACACACATGTGTCACAGTTATACCGCTCTGTACTACTACTGATATACAGTATAATATATAAACTTTTCTATAGCTTCTATACTGCTTGTCAGGACACACATGTGTCACAGTTACACCATTCTGTACTGATATATACAATAATTTTAAATAATGTTCTATAGTTTCTATACTGCTTGTCAGGACACACATGTGTCACAGTTACACCGCTCTGTACTGATATATACAATCATTTTAAATAATTTTCTATAGCTTCTATAATGCTCGTGAGGACACACATGTGTCACAGTTACACCGCTCTGTACTAATATATACATTAATTTTAAATAATATTCTGTAGCTTCTATACTGCTTGTCAGGACACACGTGTAAGTTACACCACTCTGTACTGATATATACAGTAATATATACTTTTCTATAGTTTCTATACTGCTTGTCAGGACACACATGTGTCACAGTTACACCGCTCTGTACTGATATATACAATAATTTTACATTATTTTTTAAAGCTTCTATACTGCTTGTCGGGACACACATGTGTCACAGTTACACTGCTCTGTACTGATATTTACAATCATTTTAAATCATTTTCTATAGCTTCTATGCTGCTTGTCAGGACACACAAGTGTAACAGTTACACCGCTCTGTACTGATATATACAATAATTTTAAATCATTTTCTATAGCTTCTATACTGCTTGTCAGGAAACACATTTGTCACAGTTACACCGCTCTGTACTACTACTGATATACAGTAATATATATAATTTTCTATAGCTTCTATACTGCTTGTCAGGACACACAAGTGTCACAGTAACAACGCTCTGTACTGATATATACATTAATTTTATATAATTTTATATAGCTTCTATACTGCTTGTCAGGACACACATGTGTCACAGTTAAACCGCTCTGTACTACTACTGATATACAGTAAACTATATACTTTTCTACAGCTTCTATACTGCTTGTCAGGACACACATGTGTCACAGTTACACCGCTCTGTACTGATATATACAATAATTTTAAATAATTTTCTATAGCTTCTATACTGCTTGTCAGGACACACATGTGTCACAGTTACACCGCTCTGTACTGATATATACAATCATTTTAAATCATTTTCTATAGCTTCTATACTGCTTGTCAGGACACACAAGTGTCACAGTTACACCGCACTGTACTGATATATACAATAATTTTAAATCATTTTCTATAGCTACTATACTGCTAGTCAGTACACACATGTGTCACAGTTACACCGCTCTGTACTACTACTGATATACAGTAATATATATAATTTTCTATAGCTTCAATACTGCTTGTCAGGACACACATGTGTCACAGTTACACCGCTATGTACTGATATATACAATAATTTTAAATCATTTTCTATAGCTTCTATATTGCTTGTCAGGACACACATGTGTCACAGTTACACCGCTCTGTACTGATATATACAATAATTTTAAATCATTTTCTAAAGCTTCTATACTGCTTGTCGGGACACACATGTGTCACAATTACACCGCTCTGTACTGATATATACAATCATTTTAAATAATTTTCTTTAGCTTCTATACTGCTCATCAGTATACATATGTGTCACAGTTACACCGCTCTGTACTGATATATACAATAATTTTAAATAATTTTCTATAACTTCTATACTGCTTGTCAGGACACACGTGTAACAGTTACACCGCTCTGTTCTGATATATACAGTAATATATACTTTTCTATAGTTTCTATACTGCTTGTCAGGACACACATGTGTCATAGTTACACGGCTCTGTACTGATATATACAATAATTTTAAATCATTTTATATAGCTTCTATACTGCTTGTCAGGACACACATGTGTCAAAGTTACACCGCTCTGTACTGATATATACAATAATTTTAAATAATTTTCTATAGCTTCTATACTTCTTGTCAGGACACACAATTTTCACAGTTACACCGCTCTGTACTACTACTGATATACAGTGATATATGTAATTTTCTATAGCTTCTATACTGCTTGTCAGGACACACAAGTTTCACAGTTACACCGCTCTGTACTACTACTGATATACAGTAATATATGTAATTTTCTATAGCTTCTATACTGCTTGTCAGGACACACATGTGTCACAGTTTCAACGCTATGTACTAATATATACATTAATTTTAAATCATTTTCTATAGCTTCTATACTGCTTGTCAGGACACACATGTGTCACAGTTACACCGCTCTGTACTGATATATACAATCATTTTAAATAATTTTCTATAGCTTCTATACTGCTCGTCAGGACACACATGTGTCACAGTTACACCGCTCTGTACATATACATACATTCATTTTAAATAATTTTCTATAGCTTCTATACTGTTTGTCAGGACACACATGTGTCACAGTTACACCGCTCTGTACTGATATATACAATCATTTTAAATCATTTTCTATAGCTTCTATACTGCTTGTCAGGACACACAAGTGTCACAGTTACACCGCTCTGTACTGATATATACAATAATTTTAAATCATTTTCTATAGCTACTATACTGCTAGTCAGTACACACATGTGTCACAGTTACACCGCTCTGTACTACTACTGATATACAGTAATATATATAATTTTCTATAGCTTCAATACTGCTTTTCAGGACACACATGTGTCACAGTTACACCGCTATGTACTGATATATACAATAATTTTAAATCATTTTCTATAGCTTCTATATTGCTTATCAGGACACACATGTGTCACAGTTACACCGCTCTGTACTGATATATACAATAATTTTAAATCATTTTCTAAAGCTTCTATACTGCTTGTCGGGACACACATGTGTCACAGTTACACCGCTCTGTACTGATATATACAATCATTTTAAATAATTTTCTTTAGCTTCTATACTGTTCATCAGTATACATATGTGTCACAGTTACACCGCTCTGTACTGATATATACAATAATTTTAAATAATTTTCTATAACTTCTATACTGCTTGTCAGGACACACGTGTAACAGTTACACCGCTCTGTTCTGATATATACAGTAATATATACTTTTCTATAGTTTCTATACTGCTTGTCAGGACACACATGTGTCATAGTTACACGGCTCTGTACTGATATATACAATAATTTTAAATCATTTTATATAGCTTCTATACTGCTTGTCAGGACACACATGTGTCAAAGTTACACCGCTCTGTACTGATATATACAATAATTTTAAATAATTTTCTATAGCTTCTATACTTCTTGTCAGGACACACAATTTTCACAGTTACACCGCTCTGTACTACTACTGATATACAGTGATATATGTAATTTTCTATAGCTTCTATACTGCTTGTCAGGACACACAAGTTTCACAGTTACACCGCTCTGTACTACTACTGATATACAGTAATATATGTAATTTTCTATAGCTTCTATACTGCTTGTCAGGACACACATGTGTCACAGTTTCAACGCTATGTACTAATATATACATTAATTTTAAATCATTTTCTATAGCTTCTATACTGCTTGTCAGGACACACATGTGTCACAGTTACACCGCTCTGTACTGATATATACAATCATTTTAAATAATTTTCTATAGCTTCTATACTGCTCGTCAGGACACACATGTGTCACAGTTACACCGCTCTGTACATATACATACATTCATTTTAAATAATTTTCTATAGCTTCTATACTGCTTGTCAGGACACACATGTGTCACAGTTACACCGCTCTGTACTGATATATACAATCATTTTAAATCATTTTCTATAGCTTCTATACTGCTCGTCAGGACACACATGTGTCACAGTTACACCGCTCTCTACTGATACATAAATTAATTTTAAATCATTTTTTATAGCTTCTATACTGCTTGTCAGGAAACACGTGTAAAAGTTACACCACTCTGTACTGATATATACAGTAATATATACTTTTCTATAGTTTTTATACTGCTAGTCAGGACACACATGTGTCATAGTTACACCGCTATGTACTGATATATACAATAATTTTAAATCATTTTCTATAGCTTCTATACTGCTTGTCAGGACACATGTGTAACAGTTACACAGCTCTGTACTGATATATATAGTAATATATACTTTTCTATAGTTTCTATACTGCTTGTCAGGACACACATGTGTCATAGTTACACGGCTCTGTACTGATATATACAATAATTTTAAATCATTTTCTATAGCTTCTATACTGCTTGTCAGGACACACATGTGTCACTGTTACTCTGCTCTGTACTGATATATACAATAATTTTAAATCATTTTATATAGCTTCTATACTGCTTGTCAGGACACACATGTGTCAAAGTTACACCGCTCTGTACTGATATATACAATAATTTAAAATAATTTTCTATAGCTTCTATACTGCTTGTCAGGACACACAAGTTTCACAGTTACACCGCTCTGTACTACTACTGATATACAGTAATATATGTAATTTTCTATAGCTTCTATACTGCTTGTCAGGACACACATGTGTCACAGTTTCAACGCTAAGTACTAATATATACATTAATTTTAAATCATTTTCTATAGCTTTTATACTGCTTGTCAGGACACACATGTGTCACAGTTACACCGCATTGTACTGCTAAATACAATAATTTTAAATCATTTTCTATAGCTTCTATACTGCTTGTCAGGACACACATGTGTCACAGTTACACCACTCTGTACTGATATATACAATAATTTTAAATAATTTTCTATAGCTTCTATACTGCTTGTCAGGACACAAAAGTGTCACAGTTACACCGCTCTGTTCTGATATATACAATAATTTTAAATCATTTTCTATAGCTTCTATACTGCTTGTCAGGACACATGGTCTCAGATACACTGCTCTGTACTGATTTATACAGTAATATATATACTTTTCTATAGCTTCTATACTGCTTGTCAGGACACACATGTGTCACAGTTACACCGCTTTGTACTACTACTGATATACAGTAATATATATACTTTTCTATAGCTTCTATACTGCTTTTCAGGACACACATGTGTCACAGTTACACTGCTCTGTACTGATATATACAATAAATTCAAATCATTTTCTATAGCTTCTATTCTGCTTGTCAGGACACACATGTGTCACAGTTACACCGCTCTGTACTGAAACATACAATCATTTTAAATAATTTTCTATAGCTTCTATACTGCTCGTCAGGACACACATGTGTCACAGTTACTCCGCTCTGTACTGATATATACAATAATTTTAAATCATTTTCTATAGCTTCTTTACTGCTTGTCAGGACACACATGTGTCACAGTTACACCGCTCTGTACTGATATATACAATCATTTTAAATCATTTTCTATAGCTTCTATACTGCTTGTCAGGACACACATGTGTCACAGTAACACCGCTCTGTACTACTACTGATATACAGTAATATATATAATTTTCTATAGCTTCTATACTGCTTGTCAGGACACATATATGTCACAGCTTTAACGCTCTGTACTGATATATACATTAATTTTTAATAATTTGCTATAGCTTCTATACTGCTTGTCATGACACACATGTGTCACAGTTACACCGCTCTATACTGATATATAATAATTTTAAATCATTTTATATAGCTTCTATACTGCTCGTCAGGACACACATGTGTCACAGTTACAGCGCTCTGTACCGATATGTACAATAATTTTAAATAATTTTCTATAGCTTCTTTACTGCTTGTCAGGACACACATGTGTCACAGTTACACCGCTCTGTACTGATATATACAATAATTTTAAATCATTTTCTTTCGCTTCTATACTGCTTGTCAGGACACATGGTCACAGTTACACTGCTCTGTACTGATATATTCAGTAAAATATATACTTTTCTATAGCTTCTATACTGCTTGTCAGGACACACATGTGTCACAGTTACACCGCTCTCTACTGATATAAACAATAATTTTAAATCATTTTCTATAGCTTCTATACTGCTTGTCAGAATACACATGTGTCACAGTTACACCGCTCTGTACTGATATATACTGTAATATATATATACTTTTCTTTAGCTTTTATACTGCTTGTCAGGACACATATGTGTCACAGTTTCACCACTCTGTACTGATATATACAATAATTTTAAATCATTTTCTATAGCTTCTATACTCATTGTCAGGACACACATGTGTCACAGTTACACCGCTCTGTACTACTACTGATATACAGTAATATATATACCTTTCTATAGCTTCTACACTGCTTGTCAGGACACACATGTGTCAAAGTTACACAGCTCTGTACTGATATATACATTAATTTGAACTCATTTTCTATAGCTTCTATACTGCTTTTCAGAACACACATGTTTTACAGTTACACCGCTCTGTACTGATATATACAATAATTTTAAATCATTTTCTATAGCTTCTTTACTGCTTGTCAGGACACACATGTGTCACAGTTACACCGCTAAGTACTTATATATACAATAATTTTAAATCATTTTCTTTAGCTTCTATACTGCTTGTCAGGACACATGGTCACAGTTACACTGCTCTGTACTGATATATACAGTAATATATATACTTTTCTATAGCTTCTATACTGCTTGTCCGGACACATATGTGTCACAGTTACACCGCTCTGTACTAATATTTGCAATAATTTTAAATCATTTTCTATAGCTTCTATACTGCTTGTCAGAACACACATGTGTCACAGTTTCACCGCTCTCTACTGATAAATACAATAATTTTAAATCATTTTCTATAGCTTCTATACTGCTTGTCAGGACACACATGTGTCACAGTTACACCGCTCTGTACTACTACTGATATACAGTAATATATATACCTTTCTATAGCTTCTACACTGCTTGTCAGGACACACATGTGTCAAAGTTACACAGCTCTGTACTGATATATACAATAATTTGAACTCATTTTCTATAGCTTCTATACTGCTTTTCAGAACACACATGTGTCACAGTTACACCGCTCTGTACTGATATATACAATAATATTAAATCATTTTCTAATAGCTTCTATACTGCTTGTCAGGACACACATTTGTCACAGTTACACCGCTCTGTACTGATATATACAGTAATATATATACTTTTCTATAGCTTCTATACTGCTTGTCAGTACACACATGTGTCACAGTTACACCGCTCTGTACTGATATATACAATCATTTTAAATCATTTTCTATAGCTTCCATATTGCTTGTCAGGACACACATGTGTCACAGTTACACCGCTCTGTACTGATATATACAATAATTTTAAATCATTTTCTAAAGAATCTATACTGCTTGTCGGGACACACATGTGTCACAGTTACACCGCTCTGTACTGATATATACAATCATTTTAAATAATTTTCTTTAGCTTCTATACTGCTCATCAGTATACACGTGTCACAGTTACACCGCTCTGTACTGATATATACAATAATTTTAAATAATTTTCTATAACTTCTATACTGCTTGTCAGGACACACGTGTAACAGTTACACTGCTCTGTACTGATATATACAGTAGAGATGAGCGGGTTCGGTTTCTCTGAATCCGAACCCGCCAGAACTTCATGTTTTTTTTCACGGGTCCGAGCGACTCGGATCTTCCCGCCTTGCTCGGTTAACCCGAGCGCGCCCGAACGTCATCATGACGCTGTCGGATTCTCGCGAGGCTCGGATTCTATCGCGAGACTCGGATTCTATATAAGGAGCCGCGCGTCGCCGCCATTTTCACTCGTGCATTGAGATTGATAGGGAGAGGACGTGTCTGGCGTCCTCTCCATTAGAATAGAGATAGATAGATTAGATAGAGAGAGATTGTGCAGAGTCGCAGACAGAGTTAGTTTACCACAGTCAGTGACCAGTGCAGTTGCTAGTTAACTTTTATTTAATATAATATATCCGTTCACTTCTCTCTGCTATATCCGTTCTCTGCCTGAAAAAAAAAACGATACACAGCACAGTCAGTCACACAGTGTGACTCAGTCTGTGTGCACTCAGCTCAGCCCAGTGTGCTGCACAGTCATCAATGTATAAATTAAAAGCTTATAATTAATTGTGGGGGAGACTGGGGAGCACTGCAGGTTGTTAGCAGGAGCCAGGAGTACAATTATATTAATTAACAGTGCACACTTTAGCTGCAGGAGTGGTGACCAGTGCCTGACCACCAGTATAGTATTGTTGTATACTACTAATATCTCTTTAAATATCAACCAGTCTATATTAGCAGCAGACACAGTACAGTGCGGTAGTTCACGGCTGTGGCTACCTCTGTGTCGGCACACGGCAGGCAGTCCGTCCGACCAGAATTGTATTATTTATTATTATATACCTACCACCTAACCGTGGTTTTTTTTTCATTCTTTATACCGTCATAGTGTCATCCTAATTGTTACGAGTATACTACTATCTCTTTATCAACCAGTGTACAGTGCGGTAGTTCACGGCTGTGGCTACCTCTGTGTCGGCACACGGCAGGCAGTCCGTCCGACCAGAATTGTATTATTTATTATTATATACCTACCACCTAACCGTGGTTTTTTTTTCATTCTTTATACCGTCATAGTGTCATCCTAATTGTTACGAGTATACTACTATCTCTTTATCAACCAGTGTACAGTGCGGTAGTTCACGGCTGTGGCTACCTCTGTGTCGGCACACGGCAGGCAGTCCGTCCGACCAGAATTGTATTATTTATTATTATATACCTACCACCTAACCGTGGTTTTTTTTTCATTCTTTATACCGTCATAGTGTCATCCTAATTGTTACGAGTATACTACTATCTCTTTATCAACCAGTGTACAGTGCGGTAGTTCACGGCTGTGGCTACCTCTGTGTCGGCACACGGCAGGCAGTCCGTCCGACCAGAATTGTATTATTTATTATTATATACCTACCACCTAACCGTGGTTTTTTTTTCATTCTTTATACCGTCATAGTGTCATCCTAATTGTTACGAGTATACTACTATCTCTTTATCAACCAGTGTACAGTGCGGTAGTTCACGGCTGTGGCTACCTCTGTGTCGGCACACGGCAGGCAGTCCGTCCGACCAGAATTGTATTATTTATTATTATATACCTACCACCTAACCGTGGTTTTTTTTTCATTCTTTATACCGTCATAGTGTCATCCTAATTGTTACGAGTATACTACTATCTCTTTATCAACCAGTGTACAGTGCGGTAGTTCACGGCTGTGGCTACCTCTGTGTCGGCACACGGCAGGCAGTCCGTCCGACCAGAATTGTATTATTTATTATTATATACCTACCACCTAACCGTGGTTTTTTTTTCATTCTTTATACCGTCATAGTGTCATCCTAATTGTTACGAGTATACTACTATCTCTTTATCAACCAGTGTACAGTGCGGTAGTTCACGGCTGTGGCTACCTCTGTGTCGGCACACGGCAGGCAGTCCGTCCGACCAGAATTGTATTATTTATTATTATATACCTACCACCTAACCGTGGTTTTTTTTTTCATTCTTTATACCGTCATAGTGTCATCCTAATTGTTACGAGTATACTACTATCTCTTTATCAACCAGTGTACAGTGCGGTAGTTCACGGCTGTGGCTACCTCTGTGTCGGCACACGGCAGGCAGTCCGTCCGACCAGAATTGTATTATTTATAATTATATACCTACCACCTAACCGTGGTTTTTTTTTCATTCTTTATACCGTCATAGTGTCATCCTAATTGTTACGAGTATACTACTATCTCTTTATCAACCAGTGTACAGTGCGGTAGTTCACGGCTGTGGCTACCTCTGTGTCGGCACACGGCAGGCAGTCCGTCCGACCAGAATTGTATTATTTATTATTATATACCTACCACCTAACCGTGGTTTTTTTTTCATTCTTTATACCGTCATAGTGTCATCCTAATTGTTACGAGTATACTACTATCTCTTTATCAACCAGTGTACAGTGCGGTAGTTCACGGCTGTGGCTACCTCTGTGTCGGCACACGGCAGGCAGTCCGTCCGACCAGAATTGTATTATTTATTATTATATACCTACCACCTAACCGTGGTTTTTTTTTCATTCTTTATACCGTCATAGTGTCATCCTAATTGTTACGAGTATACTACTATCTCTTTATCAACCAGTGTACAGTGCGGTAGTTCACGGCTGTGGCTACCTCTGTGTCGGCACACGGCAGGCAGTCCGTCCGACCAGAATTGTATTATTTATTATTATATACCTACCACCTAACCGTGGTTTTTTTTTCATTCTTTATACCGTCATAGTGTCATCCTAATTGTTACGAGTATACTACTATCTCTTTATCAACCAGTGTACAGTGCGGTAGTTCACGGCTGTGGCTACCTCTGTGTCGGCAGTCTGCAGGCAGTCCGTCCATCCATAATTGTATTATTATTATAATATATACCACCTAACCGTGGTTTTTTTTTCATTCTTTATACCGTCGTCATAGTGTCATACTAGTTGTTACGAGTATACTACTATCTCTTTATCAACCAGTGTACAGTGCGGTAGTTCACGGCTGTGGCTACCTCTGTGTCGGCAGTCGGCAGGCAGTCCGTCCATCCATAATTGTATTATTATTATAATATATACCACCTAACCGTGGTTTTTTTTTCATTCTTTATACCGTCGTCATAGTGTCATACTAGTTGTTACGAGTATACTACTATCTCTTTATCAACCAGTGTACAGTGCGGTAGTTCACGGCTGTGGCTACCTCTGTGTCGGCAGTCGGCAGGCAGTCCGTCCATCCATAATTGTATTATTATTATAATATATACCACCTAACCGTGGTTTTTTTATACCACCTAACCGTGGCAGTCCGTCCATAATTGTATACTAGTATCCAATCCATCCATCTCCATTGTTTACCTGAGGTGCCTTTTAGTTCTGCCTATAAAATATGGAGAACAAAAAAGTTGAGGTTCCAAAATTAGGGAAAGATCAAGATCCACTTCCACCTCGTGCTGAAGCTGCTGCCACTAGTCATGGCCGAGACGATGAAATGCCAGCAACGTCGTCTGCCAAGGCCGATGCCCAATGTCATAGTACAGAGCATGTCAAATCCAAAACACCAAATATCAGAAAAAAAAGGACTCCAAAACCTAAAATAAAATTGTCGGAGGAGAAGCGTAAACTTGCCAATATGCCATTTACCACACGGAGTGGCAAGGAACGGCTGAGGCCCTGGCCTATGTTCATGGCTAGTGGTTCAGCTTCACATGAGGATGGAAGCACTCAGCCTCTCGCTAGAAAACTGAAAAGACTCAAGCTGGCAAAAGCACCGCAAAGAACTGTGCGTTCTTTGAAATCCCAAATCCACAAGGAGAGTCCAATTGTGTCGTTTGCGATGCCTGACCTTCCCAACACTGGACGTGAAGAGCATGCGCCTTCCACTATTTGCATGCCCCCTGCAAGTGCTGGAAGGAGCACCCGCAGTCCAGTTCCTGATAGTCAGATTGAAGATGTCAGTGTTGAAGTACACCAGGATGAGGAGGATATGGGTGTTGCTGGCGCTGGGGAGGAAATTGACCAGGAGGATTCTGATGGTGAGGTGGTTTGTTTAAGTCAGGCACCCGGGGAGACACCTGTTGTCCGTGGGAGGAATATGGCCGTTGACATGCCAGGTGAAAATACCAAAAAAATCAGCTCTTCGGTGTGGAGGTATTTCACCAGAAATGCGGACAACAGGTGTCAAGCCGTGTGTTCCCTTTGTCAAGCTGTAATAAGTAGGGGTAAGGACGTTAACCACCTCGGAACATCCTCCCTTATACGTCACCTGCAGCGCATTCATAATAAGTCAGTGACAAGTTCAAAAACTTTGGGTGACAGCGGAAGCAGTCCACTGACCAGTAAATCCCTTCCTCTTGTAACCAAGCTCACGCAAACCACCCCACCAACTCCCTCAGTGTCAATTTCCTCCTTCCCCAGGAATGCCAATAGTCCTGCAGGCCATGTCACTGGCAAGTCTGACGAGTCCTTTCCTGCCTGGGATTCCTCCGATGCATCCTTGCGTGTAACGCCTACTGCTGCTGGCGCTGCTGTTGTTGCCGCTGGGAGTCGATGGTCATCCCAGAGGGGAAGTCGTAAGCCCACTTGTACTACTTCCAGTAAGCAATTGACTGTTCAACAGTCCTTTGCGAGGAAGATGAAATATCACAGCAGTCATCCTACTGCAAAGCGGATAACTGAGTCCTTGACAACTATGTTGGTGTTAGACGTGCGTCCGGTATCCGCCGTTAGTTCACAGGGAACTAGACAATTTATTGAGGCAGTGTGCCCCCGTTACCAAATACCATCTAGGTTCCACTTCTCTAGGCAGGCGATACCGAGAATGTACACGGACGTCAGAAAAAGACTCACCAGTGTCCTAAAAAATGCAGTTGTACCCAATGTCCACTTAACCACGGACATGTGGACAAGTGGAGCAGGGCAGGGTCAGGACTATATGACTGTGACAGCTCACTGGGTAGATGTATGGACTCCCGCCGCAAGAACAGCAGCGGCGGCACCAGTAGCAGCATCTCGCAAACGCCAACTCTTTCCTAGGCAGGCTACGCTTTGTATCACCGCTTTCCAGAATACGCACACAGCTGAAAACCTCTTACGGCAACTGAGGAAGATCATCGCGGAATGGCTTACCCCAATTGGACTCTCCTGTGGATTTGTGGCATCGGACAACGCCAGCAATATTGTGTGTGCATTAAATATGGGCAAATTCCAGCACGTCCCATGTTTTGCACATACCTTGAATTTGGTGGTGCAGAATTTTTTAAAAAACGACAGGGGCGTGCAAGAGATGCTGTCGGTGGCCAGAAAAATTGCGGGACACTTTCGGCGTACAGGCACCACGTACAGAAGACTGGAGCACCACCAAAAACTACTGAACCTGCCCTGCCATCATCTGAAGCAAGAAGTGGTAACGAGGTGGAATTCAACCCTCTATATGCTTCAGAGGTTGGAGGAGCAGCAAAAGGCCATTCAAGCCTATACAATTGAGCACGATATAGGAGATGGAATGCACCTGTCTCAAGTGCAGTGGAGAATGATTTCAACGTTGTGCAAGGTTCTGATGCCCTTTGAACTTGCCACACGTGAAGTCAGTTCAGACACTGCCAGCCTGAGTCAGGTCATTCCCCTCATCAGGCTTTTGCAGAAGAAGCTGGAGGCATTGAAGAAGGAGCTAACACGGAGCGATTCCGCTAGGCATGTGGGACTTGTGGATGCAGCCCTTAATTCGCTTAACAAGGATTCACGGGTGGTCAATCTGTTGAAATCAGAGCACTACATTTTGGCCACCGTGCTCGATCCTAGATTTAAAGCCTACCTTGGATCTCTCTTTCCGGCAGACACAGGTCTGCTGGGGTTGAAAGACCTGCTGGTGACAAAATTGTCAAGTCAAGCGGAACGCGACCTGTCAACATCTCCTCCTTCACATTCTCCCGCAACTGGGGGTGCGAGGAAAAGGCTCAGAATTCCGAGCCCACCCGCTGGCGGTGATGCAGGGCAGTCTGGAGCGACTGCTGATGCTGACATCTGGTCCGGACTGAAGGACCTGACAACGATTACGGACATGTCGTCTACTGTCACTGCATATGATTCTCCCCCCATTGAAAGAATGGTGGAGGATTATATGAGTGACCGCATCCAAGTAGGCACGTCAGACAGTCCGTACTTATACTGGCAGGAAAAAGAGGCAATTTGGAGGCCCTTGCACAAACTGGCTTTATTCTACCTAAGTTGCCCTCCCACAAGTGTGTACTCCGAAAGAGTGTTTAGTGCCGCCGCTCACCTTGTCAGCAATCGGCGTACGAGGTTACATCCAGAAAATGTGGAGAAGATGATGTTCATTAAAATGAATTATAATCAATTCCTCCGCGGAGACATTGACCAGCAGCAATTGCCTCCACAAAGTACACAGGGAGCTGAGATGGTGGATTCCAGTGGGGACGAATTGATAATCTGTGAGGAGGGGGATGTACACGGTGATATATCGGAGGGTGAAGATGAGGTGGACATCTTGCCTCTGTAGAGCCAGTTTGTGCAAGGAGAGATTAATTGCTTCTTTTTTGGGGGGGGTCCAAACCAACCCGTCATATCAGTCACAGTCGTGTGGCAGACCCTGTCACTGAAATGATGGGTTGGTTAAAGTGTGCATGTCCTGTTTTGTTTATACAACATAAGGGTGGGTGGGAGGGCCCAAGGATAATTCCATCTTGCACCTCTTTTTTCTTTTCTTTTTCTTTGCATCATGTGCTGATTGGGGAGGGTTTTTTGGAAGGGACATCCTGCGTGACACTGCAGTGCCACTCCTAGATGGGCCCGGTGTTTGTGTCGGCCACTAGGGTCGCTAATCTTACTCACACAGCTACCTCATTGCGCCTCTTTTTTTCTTTGCGTCATGTGCTGTTTGGGGAGGGTTTTTTGGAAGGGACATCCTGCGTGACACTGCAGTGCCACTCCTAGATGTGCCCGGTGTTTGTGTCGGCCACTAGGGTCGCTAATCTTACTCACACAGTCAGCTACCTCATTGCGCCTCTTTTTTTCTTTGCGTCATGTGCTGTTTGGGGAGGGTTTTTTGGAAGGGCCATCCTGCGTGACACTGCAGTGCCACTCCTAGATGGGCCCGGTGTTTGTGTCGGCCACTAGGGTCGCTTATCTTACTCACACAGCGACCTCGGTGCAAATTTTAGGACTAAAAATAATATTGTGAGGTGTGATGTGTTCAGAATAGGCTGAAAATGAGTGTAAATTATGTTTTTTGAGGTTAATAATACTTTGGGATCAAAATTACCCCCAAATTCAATGATTTAAGCTGTTTTTTAGGGTTTTTTTAAAAAAACACCCGAATCCAAAACACACCCGAATCCGACAAAAAAAATTCGGTGAGGTTTTGCCAAAACGCGGTCGAACCCAAAACACGGCCGCGGAACCGAACCCAAAACCAAAACACGAAACCCGAAAAATTTCCGGCGCTCATCTCTAATATACAGTAATATATACTTTTCTATAGTTTCTATACTGCTTGTCAGGACACACATGTGTCATAGTTACACGGCTCTGTACTGATATATACAATAATTTTAAATCATTTTCTATAGCTTCTATACTGCTTGTCAGGACACACGTGTCACAGTTACTCTGCTCTGTACTGATATATACAATAATTTTAAATTATTTTATATAGCTTCTATACTGCTTGTCAGGACACACATGTGTCAAAGTTACACCGCTCTGTACTGATATATACAATAATTTTAAATAATTTTCTATAGCTTCTATACTGCTTGTCAGGACACACAATTTTCACAGTTACACCGCTCTGTACTACTACTGATATACAGTGATATATGTAATTTTCTATAGCTTCTATACTGCTTGTCAGGACACACAAGTTTCACAGTTACACCGCTCTGTACTACTACTGATATACAGTAATATATGTAATTTTCTATAGCTTCTATACTGCTTGTCAGGACACACATGTGTCACAGTTTCAACGCTATGTACTAATATATACATTAATTTTAAATCATTTTCTATAGCTTCTATACTGCTTGTCAGGACACACATGTGTCACAGTAACACCGCTCTGTACTGATATATACAATCATTTTAAATAATTTTCTATAGCTTCTATACTGCTTGTCAGGACACACATGTGTCACAGTTACACCGCTCTGTACTGATATATACAATCATTTTAAATCATTTTCTATAGCTTCTATACTGCTCGTCAGGACACACATGTGTCACAGTTACACCGCTCTGTACTGATACATAAATTAATTTTAAATCATTTTTTATAGCTTCTATACTGCTTGTCAGGAAACACGTGTAAAAGTTACACCACTCTGTACTGATATATACAGTAATATATACTTCTCTATAGTTTCTATACTGCTAGTCAGTACACACATGTGTCATAGTTACACCGCTATGTACTGATATATACAATAATTTTAAATCATTTTCTATAGCTTCTATACTGCTTGTCAGGACACATGTGTAACAGTTACACAGCTCTGTACTGATATATATAGTAATATATACTTTTCTATAGTTTCTATACTGCTTGTCAGGACACACATGTGTCATAGTTACACGGCTCTGTACTGATATATACAATAATTTTAAATCATTTTCTATAGCTTCTATACTGCTTGTCAGGACACACATGTGTCACAGTTACTCTGCTCTGTACTGATATATACAATAATTTTAAATCATTTTTTATAGCTTCTATACTGCTTGTCAGGACACATGTGTAACAGTTACACAGCTCTGTACTGATATATACAGTAATATATACTTTTCTATAGTTTCTATACTGCTTGTCAGGACACACAAGTGTCACAGTTACACCGCTCTGTACTGATATATACAATAATTTTAAATCATTTTCTATAGCTTCTATACTGCTTGTCAGGACACACGATCACAGTTACACTGCTCTGTACTGATATATACAGTAATATATATACTTTTCTATAGCTTCTATACTGCTTGTCAGGACACACAAGTGTCACAGTTACACCGCTCTGTACTGATATATACAATAATTTTAAATCATTTTCTATAGCTTCTATACTGCTTGTCAGGACACACATGTGTCACAGATACACCGCTCTGTACTACTACTGATATACAGTAATATATATAATTTTCTATAGCTTGTATACTGCTTGTCAGGACACACAATTGTCACAGTTACAATGCTCTGTACTGATATATACATTAATTTAATATCATTTTCTATAGCTTCTATACTGCTTGTCAGGACACACATGTGTCACAGTTACACCGCTCTGTACTGATATATACAATATTTTTAAATCATTTTCTATAGCTTCTATACTGCTTGTCAGGACACACGATCACAGTTACACTGCTCTGTACTGATATATACAGTAATATATATACTTTTCTATAGCTTCTATACTGCTTGTCAGGACACACATGTGTCACAGTTATACCGCTCTGTACTACTACTGATATACAGTATAATATATAAACTTTTCTATAGCTTCTATACTGCTTGTCAGGACACACATGTGTCACAGTTACACCATTCTGTACTGATATATACAATAATTTTAAATAATGTTCTATAGTTTCTATACTGCTTGTCAGGACACACATGTGTCACAGTTACACCGCTCTGTACTGATATATACAATTATTTTAAATCATTTTCTATAGCTTCTATACTGCTCGTGAGGACACACATGTGTCACAGTTATACCGCTCTGTACTAATATATACATTAATTTTAAATAATATTCTGTAGCTTCTATACTGCTTGTCAGGACACACGTGTAAGTTACACCACTCTGTACTGATATATACAGTAATATATACTTTTCTATAGTTTCTATACTGCTTGTCAGGACACACATGTGTCACAGTTACACCGCTCTGTACTGATATATACAATAATTTTACATTATTTTTTAAAGCTTCTATACTGCTTGTCGGGGGACACATGTGTCACAGTTACACTGCTCTGTACTGATATTTACAATCATTTTAAATCATTTTCTATAGCTTCTATACTGCTTGTCAGGACACACAAGTGTAACAGTTACACCGCTCTGTACTGATATATACAATAATTTTAAATCATTTTCTATAGCTTCTATACTGCTTGTCAGGAAACACATTTGTCACAGTTACACCGCTCTGTACTACTACTGATATACAGTAATATATATAATTTTCTATAGCTTCTATACTGCTTGTCAGGACACACAAGTGTCACAGTTACAACGCTCTGTACTGATATATACATTAATTTTATATAATTTTATATAGCTTCTATACTGCTTGTCAGGACACACATGTGTCACAGTTAAACCGCTTTGTACTACTACTGATATACAGTAAACTATATACTTTTCTACAGCTTCTATACTGCTTGTCAGGACACACATGTGTCACAGTTACACCGCTCTGTACTGATATATACAATAATTTTAAATAATTTTCTATAGCTTCTATACTGCTTGTCAGGACACACATGTGTCACAGTTACACCGCTCTGTACTGATATATACAATCATTTTAAATCATTTTCTATAGCTTCTATACTGCTTGTCAGGACACACAAGTGTCACAGTTACACCGCTCTGTACTGATATATACAATAATTTTAAATCATTTTCTATAGCTACTATACTGCTAGTCAGTACACACATGTGTCACAGTTACACCGCTCTGTACTACTACTGATATACAGTAATTTATATAATTTTCTATAGCTTCAATACTGCTTGTCAGGACACACATGTGTCACAGTTACACCGCTATGTACTGATATATACAATAATTTTAAATCATTTTCTATAGCTTCTATATTGCTTGTTAGGACACACATGTGTCACAGTTACACCGCTCTGTACTGATATATACAATAATTTTAAATCATTTTCTAAAGCTTCTATACTGCTTGTCGGGACACACATGTGTCACAGTTACACCGCTCTGTACTGATATATACAATAATTTTAAATCATTTTCTATAGCTTCTATACTGCTTGTCAGGACACACGTGTCACAGTTACTCTGCTCTGTACTGATATATACAATAATTTTAAATTATTTTATATAGCTTCTATACTGCTTGTCAGGACACACATGTGTCAAAGTTACACCGCTCTGTACTGATATATACAATAATTTTAAATAATTTTCTATAGCTTCTATACTGCTTGTCAGGACACACAATTTTCACAGTTACACCGCTCTGTACTACTACTGATATACAGTGATATATGTAATTTTCTATAGCTTCTATACTGCTTGTCAGGACACACAAGTTTCACAGTTACACCGCTCTGTACTACTACTGATATACAGTAATATATGTAATTTTCTATAGCTTCTATACTGCTTGTCAGGACACACATGTGTCACAGTTTCAACGCTATGTACTAATATATACATTAATTTTAAATCATTTTCTATAGCTTCTATACTGCTTGTCAGGACACACATGTGTCACAGTAACACCGCTCTGTACTGATATATACAATCATTTTAAATAATTTTCTATAGCTTCTATACTGCTTGTCAGGACACACATGTGTCACAGTTACACCGCTCTGTACTGATATATACAATCATTTTAAATCATTTTCTATAGCTTCTATACTGCTCGTCAGGACACACATGTGTCACAGTTACACCGCTCTGTACTGATACATAAATTAATTTTAAATCATTTTTTATAGCTTCTATACTGCTTGTCAGGAAACACGTGTAAAAGTTACACCACTCTGTACTGATATATACAGTAATATATACTTCTCTATAGTTTCTATACTGCTAGTCAGTACACACATGTGTCATAGTTACACCGCTATGTACTGATATATACAATAATTTTAAATCATTTTCTATAGCTTCTATACTGCTTGTCAGGACACATGTGTAACAGTTACACAGCTCTGTACTGATATATATAGTAATATATACTTTTCTATAGTTTCTATACTGCTTGTCAGGACACACATGTGTCATAGTTACACGGCTCTGTACTGATATATACAATAATTTTAAATCATTTTCTATAGCTTCTATACTGCTTGTCAGGACACACATGTGTCACAGTTACTCTGCTCTGTACTGATATATACAATAATTTTAAATCATTTTTTATAGCTTCTATACTGCTTGTCAGGACACATGTGTAACAGTTACACAGCTCTGTACTGATATATACAGTAATATATACTTTTCTATAGTTTCTATACTGCTTGTCAGGACACACAAGTGTCACAGTTACACCGCTCTGTACTGATATATACAATAATTTTAAATCATTTTCTATAGCTTCTATACTGCTTGTCAGGACACACGATCACAGTTACACTGCTCTGTACTGATATATACAGTAATATATATACTTTTCTATAGCTTCTATACTGCTTGTCAGGACACACAAGTGTCACAGTTACACCGCTCTGTACTGATATATACAATAATTTTAAATCATTTTCTATAGCTTCTATACTGCTTGTCAGGACACACATGTGTCACAGATACACCGCTCTGTACTACTACTGATATACAGTAATATATATAATTTTCTATAGCTTGTATACTGCTTGTCAGGACACACAATTGTCACAGTTACAATGCTCTGTACTGATATATACATTAATTTAATATCATTTTCTATAGCTTCTATACTGCTTGTCAGGACACACATGTGTCACAGTTACACCGCTCTGTACTGATATATACAATATTTTTAAATCATTTTCTATAGCTTCTATACTGCTTGTCAGGACACACGATCACAGTTACACTGCTCTGTACTGATATATACAGTAATATATATACTTTTCTATAGCTTCTATACTGCTTGTCAGGACACACATGTGTCACAGTTATACCGCTCTGTACTACTACTGATATACAGTATAATATATAAACTTTTCTATAGCTTCTATACTGCTTGTCAGGACACACATGTGTCACAGTTACACCATTCTGTACTGATATATACAATAATTTTAAATAATGTTCTATAGTTTCTATACTGCTTGTCAGGACACACATGTGTCACAGTTACACCGCTCTGTACTGATATATACAATTATTTTAAATCATTTTCTATAGCTTCTATACTGCTCGTGAGGACACACATGTGTCACAGTTATACCGCTCTGTACTAATATATACATTAATTTTAAATAATATTCTGTAGCTTCTATACTGCTTGTCAGGACACACGTGTAAGTTACACCACTCTGTACTGATATATACAGTAATATATACTTTTCTATAGTTTCTATACTGCTTGTCAGGACACACATGTGTCACAGTTACACCGCTCTGTACTGATATATACAATAATTTTACATTATTTTTTAAAGCTTCTATACTGCTTGTCGGGGGACACATGTGTCACAGTTACACTGCTCTGTACTGATATTTACAATCATTTTAAATCATTTTCTATAGCTTCTATACTGCTTGTCAGGACACACAAGTGTAACAGTTACACCGCTCTGTACTGATATATACAATAATTTTAAATCATTTTCTATAGCTTCTATACTGCTTGTCAGGAAACACATTTGTCACAGTTACACCGCTCTGTACTACTACTGATATACAGTAATATATATAATTTTCTATAGCTTCTATACTGCTTGTCAGGACACACAAGTGTCACAGTTACAACGCTCTGTACTGATATATACATTAATTTTATATAATTTTATATAGCTTCTATACTGCTTGTCAGGACACACATGTGTCACAGTTAAACCGCTTTGTACTACTACTGATATACAGTAAACTATATACTTTTCTACAGCTTCTATACTGCTTGTCAGGACACACATGTGTCACAGTTACACCGCTCTGTACTGATATATACAATAATTTTAAATAATTTTCTATAGCTTCTATACTGCTTGTCAGGACACACATGTGTCACAGTTACACCGCTCTGTACTGATATATACAATCATTTTAAATCATTTTCTATAGCTTCTATACTGCTTGTCAGGACACACAAGTGTCACAGTTACACCGCTCTGTACTGATATATACAATAATTTTAAATCATTTTCTATAGCTACTATACTGCTAGTCAGTACACACATGTGTCACAGTTACACCGCTCTGTACTACTACTGATATACAGTAATTTATATAATTTTCTATAGCTTCAATACTGCTTGTCAGGACACACATGTGTCACAGTTACACCGCTATGTACTGATATATACAATAATTTTAAATCATTTTCTATAGCTTCTATATTGCTTGTTAGGACACACATGTGTCACAGTTACACCGCTCTGTACTGATATATACAATAATTTTAAATCATTTTCTAAAGCTTCTATACTGCTTGTCGGGACACACATGTGTCACAGTTACACCGCTCTGTACTGATATATACAATCATTTTAAATAATTTTCTTTAGCTTCTATACTGCTCATCAGTATACACATGTGTCACAGTTACACCGCTCTGTACTGATATATACAATAATTTTAAATAATTTTCTATAACTTCTATACTGCTTGTCAGGACAAACATGTAACAGTTACACCACTCTGTACTGATATATACAGTAATATATACTTTTCTATAGTTTCTATACTGCTTGTCAGGACACACATGTGTCATAGTTACACGGCTCTGTACTGATATATACAATAATTTTAAATCATTTTATATAGCTTCTATACTGCTTGTCAGGACACACGTGTCAAAGTTACACCGCTCTGTACTGATATATACAATAATTTTAAATAATTTTCTATAGATTCTATACTGCTTGTCAGGACACACAATTTTCACAGTTACACCGCTCTGTACTACTACTGATATACAGTGATATATGTAATTTTCTATAGCTTCTATACTGCTTGTCAGGACACACAAGTTTCACAGTTACACCGCTCTGTACTACTACTGATATACAGTAATATATGTAATTTTCTATAGCTTCTATACAGCTTGTCAGGACACACATGTGTCACAGATTCAACGCTAAGTACTAATATATACATTAATTTTAAATCATTTTCTATAGCTTCTATACTGCTTGTCAGGACACACATGTGTCACAGTTACACCGCATTGTACTGCTAAATACAATAATTTTAAATCATTTTCTATAGCTTCTATACTGCTTGTCAGGACACACATGTGTCACAGTTACACCACTCTGTACTGATATATACAATAATTTTAAATAATTTGCTATAGCTTCTATACTGCTTGTCAGGACACAAAAGTGTCACAGTTACACCGCTCTGTTCTGATATATACAATAATTTTAAATCATTTTCTATAGCTTCTATACTGCTTGTCAGGACACATGGTCTCAGATACACTGCTCTGTACTGATTTATACAGTAATATATATACTTTTCTATAGCTTCTATACTGCTTGTCAGGACACACATGTGTCACAGTTACACCGCTTTGTACTACTACTGATATACAGTAATATATATACTTTTCTATAGCTTCTATACTGCTTTTCAGGACACACATGTGTCACAGTTACACCGCTCTGTACTGATATATACAATAAATTCAAATCATTTTCTATAGCTTCTATTCTGCTTGTCAGGACACACATGTGTCACAGTTACACCGCTCTGTACTGAAACATACAATCATTTTAAATAATTTTCTATAGCTTCTATACTGCTCGTCAGGACACACATGTGTCACAGTTACTCCGCTCTGTACTGATATATACAATAATTTTAAATCATTTTCTATAGCTTCTTTACTGCTTGTCAGGACACACATGTGTCATAGTAACACCGCTCTGTACTACTACTGATATACAGTAATATATATAATTTTCTATAGCTTCTATACTGCTTGTCAGGACACATATATGTCACAGCTTTAACGCTCTGTACTGAGATATACATTAATTTTTAATAATTTGCTATAGCTTCTATACTGCTTGTCATGACACACATGTGTCAGTTACACCGCTCTATACTGATATATAATAATTTTAAATCATTTTATATAGCTTCTATACTGCTCGTCAGGACACACATGTGTCACAGTTACACCGCTCTCTACTGATATAAACAATAATTTTAAATCATTTTCTATGGCTTCTTTACTGCTTGTCAGAACACACATGTGTCACAGTTACACTGCTCTGTACTGATATATACAGTAATATATATAAACTTTTCTTTAGCTTTTATACTGCTTGTCAGGACACATATGTGTCACAGTGTCACCACTCTGTACTGATATATACAATAATTTTAAATCATTTTCTATAGCTTCTATACTGCTTGTCAGGACACACATGTGTCACAGTTACACCGCTCTGTACTACTACTGATATACAGTAATATATATACCTTTCTATAGCTTCTACACTGCTTGTCAGGACACACAGGTGTCAAAGTTACACAGCTCTGTACTGATATATACAATAATTTGAACTCATTTTCTATAGCTTCTATACTGCTTTTCAGAACACACATGTTTTACAGTTACACCGCTCTGTACTGATATATACAATAATTTTAAATCATTTTCTATAGCTTCCTTACTGCTTGTCAGGACACACATGTGTCACAGTTATACCGCTCTGTACTACTACTGATATACAGTATAATATATAAACTTTTCTATAGCTTCTATACTGCTTGTCAGGACACACATGTGTCACAGTTACACCATTCTGTACTGATATATACAATAATTTTAAATAATGTTCTATAGTTTCTATACTGCTTGTCAGGACACACATGTGTCACAGTTACACCGCTCTGTACTGATATATACAATAATTTTACATTATTTTTTAAAGTTTCTATACTGCTTGTCGGGACACACATGTGTCACAGTTAAACTGCTCTGTACTGATATTTACAATCATTTTAAATCATTTTCTATAGCTTCTATACTGCTTGTCAGGACACACAAGTGTAACAGTTACACCGCTCTGTACTGATATATACAATAATTTTAAATCATTTTCTATAGCTTCTATACTGCTTGTCAGGAAACACATTTGTCACAGTTACACCGCTCTGTACTACTACTGATATACAGTAATATATATAATTTTCTATAGCTTCTATACTGCTTGTCAGGACACACAAGTGTCACAGTTACAACGCTCTGTACTGATATATACATTAATTTTATATAATTTTATATAGCTTCTAAACTGCTTGTCAGGACACACATGTGTCACAGTTAAACCGCTCTGTACCACTACTGATATACAGTAAACTATATACTTTTCTACAGCTTCTATACTGCTTGTCAGGACACACATGTGTCACAGTTACACCGCTCTGTACTGATATATACAATAATTTTAAATAATTTTCTATAGCTTCTATACTGCTTGTCAGGACACACATGTGTCACAGTTACACCGCTCTGTACTGATATATACAATCATTTTAAATCATTTTCTATAGCTTCTATACTGCTTGTCAGGACACACAAGTGTCACAGTTACACCGCTCTGTACTGATATATACAATAATTTTAAATCATTTTCTATAGCTACTATACTGCTAGTCAGTACACACATGTGTCACAGTTACACCGCTCTGTACTACTACTGATATACAGTAATATATATAATTTTCTATAGCTTCAATACTGCTTGTCAGGACACACATGTGTCACAGTTACACCGCTATGTACTGATATATACAATAATTTTAAATCATTTTCTATAGCTTCTATATGGCTTGTCAGGACACACATGTGTCACAGTTACACCGCTCTGTACTGATATATACAATAATTTTAAATCATTTTCTAAAGCTTCTATACTGCTTGTCGGGACACACATGTGTCACAGTTACACCGCTCTGTACTGATATATACAATCATTTTAAATAATTTTCTTTAGCTTCTATACTGCTCATCAGTATACACATGTGTCACAGTTACACCGCTCTGTACTGATATATACATTAATTTTATATAATTTTATATAGCTTCTATACTGCTTGTCAGGACACACATGTGTCACAGTTAAACCGCTCTGTACTACTACTGATATACAGTAAACTATATACTTTTCTACAGCTTCTATACTGCTTGTCAGGACACACATGTGTCACAGTTACACCGCTCTGTACTGATATATACAATAATTTTAAATAATTTTCTATAGCTTCTATACTGCTTGTCAGGACACACATGTGTCACAGTAACACCGCTCTGTACTGATATATACAATCATTTTAAATCATTTTCTATAGCTTCTATACTGCTTGTCAGGACACACAAGTGTCACAGTTACACCGCTCTGTACTGATATATACAATAATTTTAAATCATTTTCTATAGCTACTATACTGCTAGTCAGTACACACATGTGTCACAGTTACACCGCTCTGTACTACTACTGATATACAGTAATATATATAATTTTCTATAGCTTCAATACTGCTTGTCAGGACACACATGTGTCACAGTTACACCGCTATGTACTGATATATACAATAATTTTAAATCATTTTCTATAGCTTCTATATTGCTTGTCAGGACACACATGTGTCACAGTTACACCGCTCTGTACTGATATATACAATAATTTTAAATCATTTTCTAAAGCTTCTATACTGCTTGTCGGGACACACATGTGTCACAGTTACACCGCTCTGTACTGATATATACAATCATTTTAAATAATTTTCTTTAGCTTCTATACTGCTCATCAGTATACACATGTGTCACAGTTACACCGCTCTGTACTGATATATACAATAATTTTAAATAATTTTCTATAGCTTCTATACTGCTTGTGAGGACACACAATTTTCACAGTTACACCGCTCTGTACTACTACTGGTATACAGTGATATATGTAATTTTCTATAGCTTCTATACTGCTTGTCAGGACACACAAGTTTCACAGTTACACCGCTCTGTACTACTACTGATATACAGTAATATATGTAATTTTGTATAGCTTCTATACTGCTTGTCAGGACACACATGTGTCACAGTTTCAACGCTATGTACTAATATATACATTAATTTTAAATCATTTTCTATAGCTTCTATACTGCTTGTCAGGACACACATGTGTCACAGTTACACCGCTCTGTACTGATATATACAATCATTTTAAATCATTTTCTATAGCTTCTATACTGCTCGTCAGGACACACATGTGTCACAGTTAGACCGCTCTGTACTGATACATAAATTAATTTTAAATCATTTTTTATAGCTTCTATACTGCTTGTCAGGAAACACGTGTAAAAGTTACACCACTCTGTACTGATATATACAGTAATATATACTTTTCTATAGTTTTTATACTGCTAGTCAGGACACACATGTGTCATAGTTACACCGCTATGTACTGATATATACAATAATTTTAAATCATTTTCTATAGCTTTTATACTGCTTGTCAGGACACATGTGTAACAGTTACACAGCTCTGTACTGATATATATAGTAATATATACTTTTCTATAGTTTCTATACTGCTTGTCAGGACACACATGTGTCATAGTTACACGGCTCTGTACTGATATATACAATAATTTTAAATCATTTTCTATAGCTTCTATACTGCTTGTCAGGAAACACATGTGTCACTGTTACTCTGCTCTGTACTGATATATACAATAATTTTAAATCATTTTATATAGCTTCTATACTGCTTGTCAGGACACACATGTGTCAAAGTTACACCGCTCTGTACTGATATATACAATAATTTTAAATAATTTTCTATAGCTTCTATACTGCTTGTCAGGACACACAAGTTTCACAGTTACACCGCTCTGTACTACTACTGATATACAGTAATATATGTAATTTTCTATAGCTTCTATACTGCTTGTCAGGACACACATGTGTCACAGGTTCAACGCTAAGTACTAATATATACATTAATTTTAAATCATTTTCTATAGCTTCTATACTGCTTGTCAGGACACACATGTGTCACAGTTACACCGCATTGTACTGCTAAATACAATAATTTTAAATCATTTTCTATAGCTTCTATACTGCTTGTCAGGACACACATGTGTCACAGTTACACCACTCTGTACTGATATATACAATAATTATAAATAATTTTCTATAGCTTCTATACTGCTTGTCAGGACACAAAAGTGTCACAGTTACACCGCTCTGTTCTGATATATACAATAATTTTAAATCATTTTCTATAGCTTCTATACTGCTTGTCAGGACACATGGTCTCAGATACACTGCTCTGTACTGATTTATACAGTAATATATATACTTTTCTATAGCTTCTATACTGCTTGTCAGGACACACATGTGTCACAGTTACACCGCTTTGTACTACTACTGATATACAGTAATATATATACTTTTCTATAGCTTCTATACTGCTTTTCAGGACACACATGTGTCACAGTTACACCGCTCTGTACTGAAACATACAATCATTTTAAATAATTTTCTATAGCTTCTATACTGCTCGTCAGGACACACATGTGTCACAGTAACACCGCTCTGTACTACTACTGATATACAGTAATATATATAATTTTCTATAGCTTCTATACTGCTTGTCAGGACACATATATGTCACAGCTTTAACGCTCTGTACTGATATATACATTAATTTTTAATAATTTGCTATAGCTTCTATACTGCTTGTCATGACACACATGTGTCACAGTTACACCGCTCTATACTGATATATAATAATTTTAAATCATTTTATATAGCTTCTATACTGCTCGTCAGGACACACATGTGTCACAGTTACAGCGCTCTGTACCGATATGTACAATAATTTTAAATAATTTTCTATAGCTTCTTTACTGCATGTCAGGACACACATGTGTCACAGTTACACCGCTCTGTACTGATATATACAATAATTTTAAATCATTTTCTTTTGCTTCTATACTGCTTGTCAGGACACATGGTCACAGTTACACTGCTCTGTACTGATATATTCAGTAAAATATATACTTTTCTATAGCTTCTATACTGCTTGTCAGGACACATATGTGTCACAGTTAAACCGCTCTGTACTAATATTTACAATAATTTTAGAATCATTTTCTATAGCTTCTATACTGCTTGTCAGGACACACATGTGTCACAGTTACACCGCTCTGTACTACTACTGATATACAGTGATATATGTAATTTTCTATAGCTTCTATACTGCTTGTCAGGACACACAAGTTTCACAGTTACACCGCTCTGTACTACTACTGATATACAGTAATATATGTAATTTTCTATAGCTTCTATACTGCTTGTCAGGACACACATGTGTCACAGTTTCAACGCTATGTACTAATATATACATTAATTTTAAATCATTTTCTATAGCTTCTATACTGCTTGTCAGGACACACATGTGTCACAGTTACACCGCTCTGTACTGATATATACAATCATTTTAAATAATTTTCTATAGCTTCTATACTGCTCGTCAGGACACACATGTGTCACAGTTACACCGCTCTGTACATATACATACATTCATTTTAAATAATTTTCTATAGCTTCTATACTGCTTGTCAGGACACACATGTGTCACAGTTACACCGCTCTGTACTGATATATACAATCATTTTAAATCATTTTCTATAGCTTCTATACTGCTCGTCAGGACACACATGTGTCACAGTTACACCGCTCTCTACTGATACATTAATTAATTTTAAATCATTTTTTATAGCTTCTATACTGCTTGTCAGGAAACACGTGTAAAAGTTACACCACTCTGTACTGATATATACAGTAATATATACTTTTCTATAGTTTTTATACTGCTAGTCAGGACACACATGTGTCATAGTTACACCGCTATGTACTGATATATACAATAATTTTAAATCATTTTCTATAGCTTCTATACTGCTTGTCAGGACACATGTGTAACAGTTACACAGCTCTGTACTGATATATATAGTAATATATACTTTTCTATAGTTTCTATACTGCTTGTCAGGACACACATGTGTCATAGTTACACGGCTCTGTACTGATATATACAATAATTTTAAATCATTTTCTATAGCTTCTATACTGCTTGTCAGGACACACATGTGTCACTGTTACTCTGCTCTGTACTGATATATACAATAATTTTAAATCATTTTATATAGCTTCTATGCTGCTTGTCAGGACACACATGTGTCAAAGTTACACCGCTCTGTACTGATATATACAATAATTTTAAATAATTTTCTATAGCTTCTATACTGCTTGTCAGGACACACAAGTTTCACAGTTACACCGCTCTGTACTACTACTGATATACAGTAATATATGTAATTTTCTATAGCTTCTATACTGCTTGTCAGGACACACATGTGTCACAGTTTCAACGCTAAGTACTAATATATACATTAATTTTAAATCATTTTCTATAGCTTCTATACTGCTTGTCAGGACACACATGTGTCACAGTTACACCGCATTGTAATGCTAAATACAATAATTTTAAATCATTTTCTATAGCTTCTATACTGCTTGTCAGGACACACATGTGTCACAGTTACACCACTCTGTACTGATATATACAATAATTTTAAATAATTTTCTATAGCTTCTATACTGCTTGTCAGGACACTAAAGTGTCACAGTTACACCGCTCTGTTCTGATATATACAATAATTTTAAATCATTTTCTATAGCTTCTATACTGCTTGTCAGGACACATGGTCTCAGATACACTGCTCTGTACTGATTTATACAGTAATATATATACTTTTCTATAGCTTCTATACTGCTTGTCAGGACACACATGTGTCACAGTTACACCGCTTTGTACTACTACTGATATACAGTAATATATATACTTTTCTATAGCTTCTATACTGCTTTTCAGGACACACGTGTCACAGTTACACCGCTCTGTACTGATATATACAATAAATTCAAATCATTTTCTATAGCTTCTATTCTGCTTGTCAGGACACACATGTGTCACAGTTACACCGCTCTGTACTGAAACAATCATTTTAAATAATTTTCTATAGCTTCTATACTGCTCGTCAGGACACACATGTGTCACAGTAACACCGCTCTGTACTACTACTGATATACAGTAATATATATAATTTTCTATAGCTTCTATACTGCTTGTCAGGACACATATATGTCACAGCTTTAACGCTCTGTACTGATATATACATTATTTTTTAATAATTTGCTATAGCTTCTATACTGCTTGTCATGACACACGTGTCACAGTTACACCGCTCTATACTGATATATAATAATTTTAAATCATTTTATATAGCTTCTATACTGCTCGTCAGGACACAAATGTGTCACAGTTACAGCGCTCTGTACCGATATGTACAATAATTTTAAATAATTTTCTATAGCTTCTTTACTGCTTGTCAGGACACACATGTGTCACAGTTACACCGCTCTGTACTGATATATACAATAATTTTAAATCATTTTCTTTTGCTTCTATACTGCTTGTCAGGACACATGGTCACAGTTACACTGCTCTGTACTGATATATTCTGTAAAATATATACTTTTCTATAGCTTCTATACTGCTTGTCAGGACACATATGTGTCACAGTTAAACCGCTCTGTACTAATATTTACAATAATTTTAGAATCATTTTCTATAGCTTCTATACTGCTTGTCAGGACACACATGTGTCACCGTTACACCGCTCTCTACTGATATAAACAATAATTTTAAATCATTTTCTATAGCTTCTATACTGCTTGTCAGAATACACATGTGTCACAGTTACACCGCTCTGTACTGATATATACTGTAATATATATATACTTTTCTTTAGCTTTTATACTGCTTGTCAGGACACATATGTGTCACAGTTTCACCACTCTGTACTGATATATACAATAATTTTAAATCATTTTCTATAGCTTCTATACTGATTGTCAGGACACACATGTGTCACAGTTACACCGCTCTGTACTGATATATACAATAATTTGAACTCATTTTCTATAGCTTCTATACTGCTTTTCAGAACACACATGTTTTACAGTTACACCGCTCTGTACTGATATATACAATAATTTTAAATCATTTTCTATAGCTTCTTTACTGCTTGTCAGGACACACATGTGTCACAGTTACACTGCTCTGTACTGATATATACAATAATTTTAAATCATTTTCTTTAGCTTCTATACTGCTTGTCAGGACACATGGTCACAGTTACACTGCTCTGTACTGATATATACAGTAATATATATACTTTTCTATAGCTTCTATACTGCTTGTCAGGACACATATGTGTCACAGTTACACCGCTCTGTACTAATATTTGCAATAATTTTAAATCATTTTCTATAGCTTCTATACTGCTTGTCAGGACACACATGTGTCACAGTTTCACCGCTCTCTACTGATAAATACAATAATTTTAAATCATTTTCTATAGCTTCTATACTGCTTGTCAGGACACACATGTGTCACAGTTACACCGCTCTGTACTACTACTGATATACAGTAATATATATACCTTTCTATAGCTTCTACACTGCTTGTCAGGACACACATGTGTCAAAGTTACACAGCTCTGTACTGATATATACAATAATTTGAACTCATTTTCTATAGCTTCTATACTGCTTTTCAGAACACACATGTGTCACAGTTACACCGCTCTGTACTGATATATACAATAATATTAAATCATTTTCTAATAGCTTCTATACTGCTTGTCAGGACACACATTTGTCACAGTTACACCGCTCTGTACTGATATATACAGTAATATATATACTTTTCTATAGCTTCTATACTGCTTGTCAGTACACACATATGTCACAGTTACACCGCTCTGTACTGATATATACAATCATTTTAAATCATTTTCTATAGCTTCTAGATTGCTTGTCAGGACACACATGTGTCACAGTTACACCGCTCTGTACTGATATATACAATAATTTTAAATCATTTTCTAAAGCTTCTATACTGCTTGTCGGGACACACATGTGTCACAGTTACACCGCTCTGTACTGATATATACAATCATTTTAAATAATTTTCTTTAGCTTCTATACTGCTCATCAGTATACACATGTGTCACAGTTACACCGCTCTGTACTGATATATACAATAATTTTAAATAATTTTCTATAACTTCTATACTGCTTGTCAGGACACACGTGTAACAGTTACACCGCTCTGTACTGATATATACAGTAATATATACTTTTCTATAGTTTCTATACTGCTTGTCAGGACACACATGTGTCATAGTTACACGGCTCTGTACTGATATATACATAAATTTTAAATCATTTTCTATAGCTTCTATACTGCTTGTCAGGACACACGTGTCACAGTTACTCTGCTCTGTACTGATATATACAATAATTTTAAATTATTTTATATAGCTTCTATACTGCTTGTCAGGACACACATGTGTCAAAGTTACACCGCTCTGTACTGATATATACAATAATTTTAAATAATTTTCTATAGCTTCTATACTGCTTGTCAGGACACACAATTTTCACAGTTACACCGCTCTGTACTACTACTGATATACAGTGATATATGTAATTTTCTATAGCTTCTATACTGCTTGTCAGGACACACAAGTTTCACAGTTACACCGCTCTGTACTACTACTGATATACAGTAATATATGTAATTTTCTATAGCTTCTATACTGCTTGTCAGGACACACATGTGTCACAGTTTCAACGCTATGTACTAATATATACATTAATTTTAAATCATTTTCTATAGCTTTTATACTGCTTGTCAGGACACACATGTGTCACAGTAACACCGCTCTGTACTGATATATACAATCATTTTAAATAATTTTCTATAGCTTCTATACTGCTCGTCAGGACACACATGTGTCACAGTTACACCGCTCTGTACTGATACATACATTCATTTTAAATCATTTTCTATAGCTTCTATACTGCTTGTCAGGACACACATGTGTCACAGTTACACCGCTCTGTACTGATATATACAATCATTTTAAATCATTTTCTATAGCTTCTATACTGCTCGTCAGGACACACATGTGTCACAGTTACACCGCTCTGTACTGATACATAAATTCATTTTAAATAATTTTTTATAGCTTCTATACTGCTTGTCAGGAAACACGTGTAAAAGTTACACCACTCTGTACTGATATATACAGTAATATATACTTTTCTATAGTTTCTATACTGCTAGTTAGGACACACATGTGTCATAGTTACACCGCTATGTACTGAAATATACAATAATTTTAAATCATTTTCTATAGCTTCTATACTGCTTGTCAGGACACATGTGTAACAGTTACACAGCTCTGTACTGATATATATAGTAATATATACTTTTCTATAGTTTCTATACTGCTTGTCAGGACACACATGTGTCATAGTTACACGGCTCTGTACTGATATATACAATAATTTTAAATCATTTTCTATAGCTTCTATACTGCTTGTCAGGACACACATGTGTCACAGTTACTCTGCTCTGTACTGATATATACAATAATTTTAAATCATTTTATATAGCTTATATACTGCTTGTCAGGACACACATGTGTCAAAGTTACACCGCTCTGTACTGATATATACAATAATTTTAAATAATTTTCTATAGCTTCTATACTGCTTGTCAGGACACACAAGTTTCACAGTTACACCGCTCTGTACTACTACTGATATACAGTTATATATGTAATTTTCTATAGCTTCTATACTGCTTGTCAGGACACAAATGTGTCACAGTTTCAACGCTAAGTACTAATATATAAATTAATTTTAAATCATTTTCTATAGCTTCTATACTGCTTGTCAGGACACACATGTGTCACAGTTACACCGCATTGTACTGCTAAATACAATAATTTTAAATCATTTTCTATAGCTTCTATACTGCTTGTCAGGACACACATGTGTCACAGTTACACCACTCTGTAATGATATATACAATAATTTTAAATAATTTTCTGTAGCTTCTATACTGCTTGTCAGGAAACAAAAGTGTCACAGTTACACCGCTCTGTTCTGATATATACAATAATTTTAAATCATTTTCTATAGCTTCTATACTGCTTGTCAGGACACATGGTCACAGATACACTGCTCTGTACTGATTTATACAGTAATATATATACTTTTCTATAGCTTCTATACTGCTTGTCAGGACACACATGTGTCACAGTTACACCGCTTTGTACTACTACTGATATACAGTAATATATATACTTTTCTATAGCTTCTATACTGCTTTTCAGGACACACATGTGTCACAGTTACTCCGCTCTGTACTGATATATACAATAATTTTAAATCATTTTCTATAGCTTCTTTACTGCTTGTCAGGACACACATGTGTCACAGTTACACCGCTCTGTACTGATATATACAATAATTTTAAATCATTTTCTTTTGCTTCTATACTGATTGTCAGGACACATGGTCACAGTTACACTGCTCTGTACTGATATATTCAGTAAAATATATACTTTTCTATAGCTTCTATACTGCTTGTCAGGACACATATGTGTCACAGTTACACCACTCTGTACTAATATTTACAATAATTTTAGAATCATTTTCTATAGCTTATATACTGCTTGTCAGGACACACATGTGTCACAGTTACACCGCTCTCTACTGATATAAACAATAATTTTAAATCATTTTCTATAGCTTCTATACTGCTTGTCAGAACACACATGTGTCACAGTTACACCGCTCTGTACTGATATATACAGTAATATATATATACTTTTCTTTAGCTTTTATACTGCTTGTCAGGACACATATGTGTCACAGTTTCACCACTCTGTACTGATATATACAATAATTTTAAATCATTTTCTATAGCTTCTATACTGCTTGTCAGGACACACATGTGTCACAGTTACACCGCTCTGTACTACTACTGATATACAGTAATATATATACCTTTCTATAGCTTCTACACTGCTTGTCAGGACACACATGTGTCAAAGTTACACAGCTCTGTACTAATATATACAATAATTTGAACTCATTTTCTATAGCTTCTATACTGCTTTTCAGAACACACATGTTTTACAGTTACACCGCTCTGTACTGATATATACAATAATTTTAAATCATTTTCTATAGCTTCTTTACTGCTTGTCAGGACACACATGTGTCACAGTTACACCGCTCTGTACTGATATATACAATAATTTTAAATCATTTTCTTTAGCTTCTATACTGCTTGTCAGGACACATGGTCACAGTTACACTGCTCTGTACTGATATATACAGTAATATATATACTTTTCTATAGCTTCTATACTGCTTGTCAGGACACACATGTGTCACAGTTACACCACTCTGTACTGATATATACAATAATTTTAAATAATTTTCTATAGCTTCTATACTGCTTGTCAGGACACTAAAGTGTCACAGTTACACCACTCTGTTCTGATATATACAATAATTTTAAATCATTGTCTATAGCTTCTATACTGCTTGTCAGGACACATGGTCTCAGATACACTGCTCTGTACTGATTTATACAGTAATATATATACTTTTCTATAGCTTCTATACTGCTTGTCAGGACACACATGTGTCACAGTTACACCGCTTTGTACTACTACTGATATACAGTAATATATATACTTTTCTATAGCTTCTATACTGCTTTTCAGGACACACATGTGTCACAGTTACACCGCTCTGTACTGATATATACAATAAATTCAAATCATTTTCTATAGCTTCTATTCTGCTTGTCAGGACACACATGTGTCACAGTTACACCGCTCTGTACTGAAACATACAATCATTTTAAATAATTTTCTATAGCTTCTATACTGCTCGTCAGGACACACATGTGTCACAGTAACACCGCTCTGTACTACTACTGATATAAGGTAATATATATAATTTTCTATAGCTTCTATACTGCTTGTCAGGACACATATATGTCACAGCTTTAACGCTCTGTACTGATATATACATTAATTTTTAATAATTTGCTATAGCTTCTATACTGCTTGTCATGACACACATGTGTCACAGTTACACCGCTCTATACTGATATATAATAATTTTAAATCATTTTATATAGCTTCTATACTGCTCGTCAGGACACACATGTGTCACAGTTACAGCGCTCTGTACCGATATGTACAATAATTTTAAATAATTTTCTATAGCTTCTTTACTGCTTGTCAGGACACACATGTGTCACAGTTACACCGCTCTGTACTGATATATACAATAATTTTAAATCATTTTTTTTTGCTTCTATACTGCTTGTCAGGACACATGGTCACAGTTACACTGCTCTGTACTGATATATTCAGTAAAATATATACTTTTCTATAGCTTCTATACTGCTTGTCAGGACACATATGTGTCACAGTTAAACCGCTCTGTACTAATATTTACAATAATTTTAGAATCATTTTCTATAGCTTCTATACTGCTTGTCAGGACACACATGTGTCACAGTTACACCGCTCTCTACTGATATAAACAATAATTTTAAATCATTTTCTATAGCTTCTATACTGCTTGTCAGAATACACATGTGTCACAGTTACACCGCTCTGTACTGATATATACTGTAATATATATATACTTTTCTTTAGCTTTTATACTGCTTGTCAGGACACATATGTGTCACAGTTTCACCACTCTGTACTGATATATACAATAATTTTAAATCATTTTCTATAGCTTCTATACTGATTGTCAGGACACACATGTGTCACAGTTACACCGCTCTGTACTACTACTGATATACAGTAATATATATACCTTTCTATAGCTTCTACACTGCTTGTCAGGACACACATGTGTCAAAGTTACACAGCTCTGTACTGATATATACAATAATTTGAACTCATTTTCTATAGCTTCTATACTGCTTTTCAGAACACACATGTTTTACAGTTACACCGCTCTGTACTGATATATACAATAATTTTAAATCATTTTCTATAGCTTCTTTACTGCTTGTCAGGACACACATGTGTCACAGTTACACTGCTCTGTACTGATATATACAATAATTTTAAATCATTTTCTTTAGCTTCTATACTGCTTGTCAGGACACATGGTCACAGTTACACTGCTCTGTACTGATATATACAGTAATATATATACTTTTCTATAGCTTCTATACTGCTTTTCAGAACACACATGTGTCACAGTTACACCGCTCTGTACTGATATATACAATAATATTAAATCATTTTCTAATAGCTTCTATACTGCTTGTCAGGACACACATTTGTCACAGTTACACCGCTCTGTACTGATATATACAGTAATATATATACTTTTCTATAGCTTCTATACTGCTTGTCAGTACACACATGTGTCACAGTTACACCGCTCTGTACTGATATATACAATCATTTTAAATCATTTTCTATAGCTTCTATATTGCTTGTCAGGACACACATGTGTCACAGTTACACCGCTCTGTACTGATATATACAATAATTTTAAATCATTTTCTAAAGCTTCTATACTGCTTGTCGGGACACACATGTGTCACAGTTACACCGCTCTGTACTGATATATACAATCATTTTAAATAATTTTCTTTAGCTTCTATACTGCTCATCAGTATACACATGTGTCACAGTTACACCGCTCTGTACTGATATATACAATAATTTTAAATAATTTTCTATAACTTCTATACTGCTTGTCAGGACACACGTGTAACAGTTACACCGCTCTGTACTGATATATACAGTAATATATACTTTTCTATAGTTTCTATACTGCTTGTCAGGACACACATGTGTCATAGTTACACGGCTCTGTACTGATATATACAATAATTTTAAATCATTTTCTATAGCTTCTATACTGCTTGTCAGGACACACGTGTCACAGTTACTCTGCTCTGTACTGATATATACAATAATTTTAAATTATTTTATATAGCTTCTATACTGCTTGTCAGGACACACATGTATCAAAGTTACACCGCTCTGTACTGATATATACAATAATTTTAAATAATTTTCTATAGCTTCTATACTGCTTGTCAGGACACACAATTTTCACAGTTACACCGCTCTGTACTACTACTGATATACAGTGATATATGTAATTTTCTATAGCTTCTATACTGCTTGTCAGGACACACAAGTTTCACAGTTACACCGCTCTGTACTACTACTGATATACAGTAATATATGTAATTTTCTATAGCTTCTATACTGCTTGTCAGGACACACATGTGTCACAGTTTCAACGCTATGTACTAATATATACATTAATTTTAAATCATTTTCTATAGCTTCTATACTGCTTGTCAGGACACACATGTGTCACAGTAACACCGCTCTGTACTGATATATACAATCATTTTAAATAATTTTCTATAGCTTCTATACTGCTCGTCAGGACACACATGTGTCACAGTTACACCGCTCTGTACTGATACATACATTCATTTTAAATCATTTTCTATAACTTCTATACTGCTTGTCAGGACACACATGTGTCACAGTTACACCGCTCTGTACTGATATATACAATCATTTTAAATCATTTTCTATAGCTTCTATACTGCTCGTCAGGACACACATGTGTCACAGTTACACCGCTCTGTACTGATACATAAATTCATTTTAAATAATTTTTTATAGCTTCTATACTGCTTGTCAGGAAACACGTGTAAAAGTTACACCACTCTGTACTGATATATACAGTAATATATACTTTTCTATAGTTTCTATACTGCTAGTTAGGACACACATGTGTCATAGTTACACCGCTATGTACTGATATATACAATAATTTTAAATCATTTTCTATAGCTTCTATACTGCTTGTCAGGACACATGTGTAACAGTTACACAGCTCTGTACTGATATATATAGTAATATATACTTTTCTATAGTTTCTATACTACTTGTCAGGACACACATGTGTCATAGTTACACGGCTCTGTACTGATATATACAATAATTTTAAATCATTTTCTATAGCTTCTATACTGCTTGTCAGGACACACATGTGTCACAGTTACTCTGCTCTGTACTGATATATACAATAATTTTAAATCATTTTATATAGCTTATATGCTGCTTGTCAGGACACACATGTGTCAAAGTTACACCGCTCTGTACTGATATATACAATAATTTTAAATAATTTTCTATAGCTTCTATACTGCTTGTCAGGACACACAAGTTTCACAGTTACACCGCTCTGTACTACTACTGATATACAGTAATATATGTAATTTTCTATAGCTTCTATACTGCTTGTCAGGACACAAATGTGTCACAGTTTCAACGCTAAGTACTAATATATAAATTAATTTTAAATCATTTTCTATAGCTTCTATACTGCTTGTCAGGACACACATGTGTCACAGTTACACCGCATTGTACTGCTAAATACAATAATTTTAAATCATTTTCTATAGCTTCTATACTGCTTGTCAGGACACACATGTGTCACAGTTACACCACTCTGTAATGATATATACAATAATTTTAAATAATTTTCTATAGCTTCTATACTGCTTGTCAGGAAACAAAAGTGTCACAGTTACACCGCTCTGTTCTGATATATACAATAATTTTAAATCATTTTCTATAGCTTCTATACTGCTTGTCAGGACACATGGTCACAGATACACTGCTCTGTACTGATTTATACAGTAATTTATATACTTTTCTATAGCTTCTATACTGCTTGTCAGGACACACATGTGTCACAGTTACACCGCTTTGTACTACTACTGATATACAGTAATATATATACTTTTCTATAGCTTCTATACTGCTTTTCAGGACACACATGTGTCACAGTTACTCCGCTCTGTACTGATATATACAATAATTTTAAATCATTTTCTATAGCTTCTTTACTGCTTGTCAGGACACACATGTGTCACAGTTACACCGCTCTGTACTGATATATACAATAATTTAAATCATTTTCTATAGCTTCTATACTGCTTGTCAGGACACACATGTGTCACAGTAACACCGCTCTGTACTACTACTGATATACAGTAATATATATAATTTTCTATAGCTTCTATACTGCTTGTCAGGACACATATATGTCACAGCTTCAACGCTCTGTACTGATATATACATTAATTTTTAATAATTTTCTATAGCTTCTATACTGCTTGTCATGACACACATGTGTCACAGTTACACCGCTCTATACTGATATATAATAATTTTAAATCATTTTATATAGCTTCTATACTGCTTGTCAGGACACATATGTGTCACAGTTACAGCGCTCTGTACCGATATGTACAATAATTTTAAATAATTTTCTATAGCTTCTTTACTGCTTGTCAGGACATACATGTGTCACAGTTACACCGCTCTGTACTGATATATACAATAATTTTAAATAATTTTCTTTTGCTTCTATACTGATTGTCAGGACACATGGTCACAGTTACACTGCTCTGTACTGATATATTCAGTAAAATATATACTTTTCTATAGCTTCTATACTGCTTGTCAGGACACATATGTGTCACAGTTACACCGCTCTGTACTAATATTTACAATAATTTTAGAATAATTTTCTATAGCTTATATACTGCTTGTCAGGACACACATGTGTCACAGTTACACCGCTCTCTACTGATATAAACAATAATTTTAAATCATTTTCTATAGCTTCTATACTGCTTGTCAGAACACACATGTGTCACAGTTACACCGCTCTGTACTGATATATACAGTAATATATATATACTTTTCTTTAGCTTTTATACTGCTTGTCAGGACACATATGTGTCACAGTTTCACCACTCTGTACTGATATATACAATAATTTTAAATCATTTTCTATAGCTTCTATACTGCTTGTCAGGACACACATGTGTCACAGTTACACCGCTCTGTACACCTACTGATATACAGTAATATATATACCTTTCTATAGCTTCTACACTGCTTGTCAGGACACACATGTGTCAAAGTTACACAGCTCTGTACTAATATATACAATAATTTGAACTCATTTTCTATAGCTTCTATACTGCTTTTCAGAACACACATGTTTTACAGTTACACCGCTCTGTACTGATATATACAATAATTTTAAATCATTTTCTATAGCTTCTTTACTGCTTGTCAGGACACACATGTGTCACAGTTACACCGCTCTGTACTGATATATACAATAATTTTAAATCATTTTCTTTAGCTTCTATACTGCTTGTCAGGACACATGGTCACAGTTACACTGCTCTGTACTGATATATACAGTAATATATATACTTTTCTATAGCTTCTATACTGCTTGTCAGGACACATATGTGTCACAGTTAAACCGCTCTGTACTAATATTTGCAATAATTTTAAATCATTTTCTATAGCTTCTATACTGCTTGTCAGAACACACATGTGTCACAGTTTCACCGCTCTCTACTGATAAATACAATAATTTTAAATCATTTTCTATAGCTTCTATACTGCTTGTCAGGACACACATGTGTCACAGTTACACCGCTCTGTTCTACTACTGATATACAGTAATATATATACCTTTCTATAGCTTCTACACTGCTTGTCAGGACACACATGTGTCAAAGTTACACAGCTCTGTACTGATATATATAATATTTTGAACTCATTTTCTATAGCTTCTATACTGCTTTTCAGAACACACATGTGTCACAGTTACACCGCTCTGTACTGATATATACAATCATTTTAAATCATTTTCTATAGCTTCAATACTGCTTGTCAGGACACACATTTGTCACAGTTACACCGCTCTGTACTGATATATACAATCATTTTAAATAATTTTTTATAGCTTCTATACTGCTCGTCAGGACACACATGTGTCACAGTTACACCGCTCTGTACTGATATATACAATAATTTTAAATAATTTTCTATAGCTTCTTTACTGCTTGTCAGGACACACATGTGTCACAGTTAAACCGCTCTGTACTGATATATACAGTAAAATATATACTTTTCTATATCTTCTATACTGCTTGTCAGGACACACATGTTTCACAGTAACACCGCTCTGTACTACTACTGATATACAGTAATATATATAATTTTCTATAGCTTCTATACTGCTTGTCATGACACACATGTGTCACAGTTACACCGCTCTGTACTGATATATAATAATTTTAAATCATTTTATATAGCTTCTATACTGCTCGTCAGGACACACATGTGTCACAGTTACAGCACTCTGTACCGATATGTACAATAATTTTAAATCATTTTCTATAGCTTCTTTACTGCTTGTCAGGACACACATGTGTCACAGTTACACCGCTCTGTACTGATATATACAATAATTTTAAATCATTTTCTTTTGCTTCTATACTGCTTGTCAGGACACATGGTCACAGTTACACTGCTCTGTACTGATATATTCAGTAAAATATATACTTTTCTATAGCTTCTATACTGCTTGTCAGGACACATATGTGTCACAGTTTCACCACTCTGTACTGATATATACAATAATTTTAAATCATTTTCTATAGCTTCTATACTGCTTGTCAGGACACACATGTGTCACAGTTACACCGCTCTGTACTACTATTGATATACAGTAATATATATACCTTTCTATAGCTTCTACACTGCTTGTCAGGACACACATGTGTCAAAGTTACACAGCTCTGTACTGATATATACAATAATTTGAACTCATTTTCTATAGCTTCTATACTGCTTTTCAGAACACACATGTGTCACAGTTACACCGCTCTGTACTGATATATACAATAATTTTAAATCATTTTCTATAGCTTCTTTACTGCTTGTCAGGACACACATGTGTCACAGTTACACCGCTCTGTACTGATATATATAATAATTTTAAATCATTTTCTTTAGCTTCTATACTGCTTGTCAGGACACATGGTCACAGTTACACTGCTCTGTACTGATATATACAGTAATATATATACTTTTCTATAGCTTCTATACTGCTTGTCAGGACACATGTGTCACAGTTACACCGCTCTGTACTAATATTTACAATAATTTTAGAATCATTTTCTATAGCTTCTATACTGCTTGTCAGGACACACATGTGTCACAGTTACACCGCTCTCTACTGATATAAACAATAATTGTAAATCATTTTCTATAGCTTCTATACTGCTTGTCAGAACACACATGTGTCACAGTTAAACCGCTCTGTACTGATATATACAGTAATATATATATATACTTTTCTTTAGCTTTTATACTGCTTGTCAGGACACATATGTGTCACAGTTTCACCACTCTGTACTGATATATACAATAATTTTAAATTATTTTCTATAGCTTCTATACTGCTTGTCAGGACACACATGTGTCACAGATACACCGCTCTGTACTACTACTGATATACAGTAATATATATACCTTTCTTTAGCTTCTACACTGCTTGTCAGGACACACATGTGTCAAAGTTACACAGCTCTGTACTGATATATACAATAATTTGTACTCATTTTCTATAGCTTCTATACTGCTTTTCAGAACACACATGTGTCACAGTTACACCGCTCTGTACTGATATATACAATAATTTTAAATAATTTTCTATAGCTTCTTTACTGCTTGTCAGGACACACATGTGTCACAGTTACACCGCTCTGTACTGATATATACAATAATTTTAAATCATTTTCTTTAGCTTCTATACCTCTTGTCAGGACACATGGTCACAGTTACACTGCTCTGTACTGATATACACAGTAATATATATACTTTTCTATAACTTCTATACTGCTTGTCAGAACACACATGTGTCACAGTTTCACCGCTCTGTACTGATAAATACAATAATTTTAAATAATTTTCTATAGCTTCTATACTGCTTGTCAGGACACACATGTGTCACAGTTACACCGCTCTGTACTACTACTGATATATAGTAATATATATACCTTTCTATAGCTTCTACACTGCTTGTCAGGACACACATGTGTCAAAGTTACACAGCTCTGTACTGATATATACAATAATTTGAACTCATTTTCTATAGCTTCTATACTGCTTTTCAGAACACACATGTGTCACAGTTACACCGCTCTGTACTGATATATACAATAATATTAAATCATTTTCTATACCTTCTATACTGCTTGTCAGGACACACATTTGTCACAGTTACACCGCTCTGTACTGATGTATACTGTAATATATATACTTTTCTATAGCTTCTATACTGCTTGTCAGGAAACAAAAGTGTCACAGTTACACCGCTCTGTTCTGATATATACAATAATTTTAAATCATTTTCTATAGCTTCTATACTGCTTGTCAGGACACATGGTCACAGATACACTGCTCTGTACTGATTTATACAGTAATATATATACTTTTCTATAGCTTCTATACTGCTTGTCAGGACACACATGTGTCACAGTTACACCGCTTTGTACTACTACTGATATACAGTAATGTATATACTTTTCTATAGCTTCTATACTGCTTTTCAGGACACACATGTGTCACAGTTACACCGCTTTGTACTACTACTGATATACAGTAATATATATACTTTTCTATAGCTTCTATACTGCTTTTCAGGACACACATGTGTCACAGTTACTCCGCTCTGTACTGATATATACAATAATTTTAAATAATTTTCTATAGCTTCTTTACTGCTTGTCAGGACACACATGTGTCACAGTTACACCGCTCTGTACTGATATATACAATAATTTTAAATCATTTTCTATAGCTTCTATACTGCTTGTCAGGACACACATGTGTCACAGTAACACCGCTCTGTACTACTACTGATATACAGTAATATATATAATTTTCTATAGCTTCTATACTGCTTGTCAGGACACATATATGTCACAGCTTCAACGCTCTGTACTGATATATACATTTTTTTTTAATAATTTGCTATAGCTTCTATACTGCTTGTCATGACACACATGTGTCACAGTTACACCGCTCTATACTGATATATAATAATTTTAAATCATTTTATATAGCTTCTATACTGCTCGTCAGGACACACATGTGTCACAGTTACAGCGCTCTGTACCGATATGTACAATAATTTTAAATAATTTTCTATAGCTTCTTTACTGCTTGTCAGGACACACATGTGTCACAGTTACACCGCTCTGTACTGATATATACAATAATTTTAAATAATTTTCTTTTGCTTCTATACTGATTGTCAGGACACATGGTCACAGTTACACTGCTCTGTACTGATATATTCAGTAAAATATATACTTTTCTATAGCTTCTATACTGCTTGTCAGGACACATATGTGTCACAGTTACACCGCTCTGTACTAATATTTACAATAATTTTAGAATCATTTTCTATAGCTTCTATACTGCTTGTCAGGACACACATGTGTCACAGTTACACCGCTCTGTACTGATATATACAGTAATATATATATACTTTTCTTTAGCTTTTATACTGCTTGTCAGGACACATATGTGTCACAGTTTCACCACTCTGTACTGATATATACAATAATTTTAAATCATTTTCTATAGCTTCTATACTGCTTGTCAGGACACACATGTGTCACAGTTACACCGCTCTGTACTACTACTGATATACAGTAATATATATACCTTTCTATAGCTTCTACACTGCTTGTCAGGACACACATGTGTCAAAGTTACACAGCTCTGTACTGATATATACAATAATTTGAACTCATTTTCTATAGCTTCTATACTGCTTTTCAGAACACACATGTTTTACAGTTACACCGCTCTGTACTGATATATACAATAATTTTAAATCATTTTCTATAGCTTCTTTACTGCTTGTCAGGACACACATGTGTCACAGTTACACTGCTCTGTACTGATATATACAATAATTTTAAATCATTTTCTTTAGCTTCTATACTGCTTGTCAGGACACATGGTCACAGTTACACTGCTCTGTACTGATATATACAGTAATATATATACTTTTCTATAGCTTCTATACTGCTTGTCAGGACACATATGTGTCACAGTTAAACCGCTCTGTACTAATATTTGCAATAATTTTAAATCATTTTCTATAGCTTCTATACTGCTTGTCAGAACACACATGTGTCACAGTTTCACCGCTCTCTACTGATAAATACAATAATTTTAAATCATTTTCTATAGCTTCTATACTGCTTGTCAGGACACACATGTGTCACAGTTACACCGCTCTGTTCTACTACTGATATACAGTAATATATATACCTTTCTATAGCTTCTACACTGCTTGTCAGGACACACATGTGTCAAAGTTACACAGCTCTGTACTGATATATATAATATTTTGAACTCATTTTCTATAGCTTCTATACTGCTTTTCAGAACACACATGTGTCACAGTTACACCGCTCTGTACTGATATATACAATCATTTTAAATCATTTTCTATAGCTTCAATACTGCTTGTCAGGACACACATTTGTCACAGTTACACCGCTCTGTACTGATATATACAATCATTTTAAATAATTTTTTATAGCTTCTATACTGCTCGTCAGGACACACATGTGTCACAGTTACACCGCTCTGTACTGATATATACAATAATTTTAAATAATTTTCTATAGCTTCTTTACTGCTTGTCAGGACACACATGTGTCACAGTTAAACCGCTCTGTACTGATATATACAGTAAAATATATACTTTTCTATATCTTCTATACTGCTTGTCAGGACACACATGTTTCACAGTAACACCGCTCTGTACTACTACTGATATACAGTAATATATATAATTTTCTATAGCTTCTATACTGCTTGTCATGACACACATGTGTCACAGTTACACCGCTCTGTACTGATATATAATAATTTTAAATCATTTTATATAGCTTCTATACTGCTCGTCAGGACACACATGTGTCACAGTTACAGCACTCTGTACCGATATGTACAATAATTTTAAATAATTTTCTATAGCTTCTTTACTGCTTGTCAGGACACACATGTGTCACAGTTACACCGCTCTGTACTGATATATACAATAATTTTAAATCATTTTCTTTTGCTTCTATACTGCTTGTCAGGACACATGGTCACAGTTACACTGCTCTGTACTGATATATTCAGTAAAATATATACTTTTCTATAGCTTCTATACTGCTTGTCAGGACACATATGTGTCACAGTTTCACCACTCTGTACTGATATATACAATAATTTTAAATCATTTTCTATAGCTTCTATACTGCTTGTCAGGACACACATGTGTCACAGTTACACCGCTCTGTACTACTATTGATATACAGTAATATATATACCTTTCTATAGCTTCTACACTGCTTGTCAGGACACACATGTGTCAAAGTTACACAGCTCTGTACTGATATATACAATAATTTGAACTCATTTTCTATAGCTTCTATACTGCTTTTCAGAACACACATGTGTCACAGTTACACCGCTCTGTACTGATATATACAATAATTTTAAATCATTTTCTATAGCTTCTTTACTGCTTGTCAGGACACACATGTGTCACAGTTACACCGCTCTGTACTGATATATATAGTAATTTTAAATCATTTTCTTTAGCTTCTATACTGCTTGTCAGGACACATGGTCACAGTTACACTGCTCTGTACTGATATATACAGTAATATATATACTTTTCTATAGCTTCTATACTGCTTGTCAGGACACATATGTGTCACAGTTACACCGCTCTGTACTAATATTTACAATAATTTTAGAATCATTTTCTATAGCTTCTATACTGCTTGTCAGGACACACATGTGTCACAGTTACACCGCTCTCTACTGATATAAACAATAATTGTAAATCATTTTCTATAGCTTCTATACTGCTTGTCAGAACACACATGTGTCACAGTTAAACCGCTCTGTACTGATATATACAGTAATATATATATATATATATATATATATATATACTTTTCTTTAGCTTTTATACTGCTTGTCAGGACACATATGTGTCACAGTTTCACCACTCTGTACTGATATATACAATAATTTTAAATTATTTTCTATAGCTTCTATACTGCTTGTCAGGACACACATGTGTCACAGTTACACCGCTCTGTACTACTACTGATATGCAGTAATATATATACCTTTCTATAGCTTCTACACTGCTTGTCAGGACACACATGTGTCAAAGTTACACAGCTCTGTACTGATATATACAATAATTTGAACTCATTTTCTATAGCTTCTATACTGCTTTTCAGAACACACATGTGTCACAGTTACACCGCTCTGTACTGATATATACAATAATTTTAAATCATTTTCTATAGCTTCTTTACTGCTTGTCAGGACACACATGTGTCACAGTTACACCGCTCTGTACTGATATATACAATAATTTTAAATCATTTTCTTTAGCTTCTATACTGCTTGTCAGGACACATGGTCACAGTTACACTGCTCTGTACTGATATACACAGTAATATATATACTTTTCTATAACTTCTATACTGCTTGTCAGGACACATATGTGTCACAGTTACACCGCTCTGTACTAATATTTGCAATCATTTTAAATCATTTTCTATAGCTTCTATACTGCTTGTCAGGACACACATGTGTCACAGTTACACCACTCTCTACTGATATAAACAATAATTTTAAATCATTTTCTATAGCTTCTATACTGCTTGTCAGAACACACATGTGTCACAGTTTCACCGCTCTGTACTGATAAATACAATAATTTTAAATAATTTTCTTTAGCTTCTATACTGCTTGTCAGGACACACATGTGTCACAGTTACACCGCTCTGTACTACTACTGATATACAGTAATATATATACCTTTCTATAGCTTCTACACTGCTTGTCAGGACACACATGTGTCAAAGTTACACAGCTCTGTACTGATATATACAATAATTTGAACTCATTTTCTATAGCTTCTATACTGCTTTTCAGAACACACATGTGTCACAGTTACACCGCTCTGTACTGATATATACAATAATATTAAATCATTTTCTATACCTTCTATACTGCTTGTCAGGACACACATTTGTCACAGTTACACCGCTCTGTACTGATGTATACTGTAATATATATACTTTTCTATAGCTTCTATACTGCTTGTCAGGAAACAAAAGTGTCACAGTTACACCGCTCTGTTCTGATATATACAATAATTTTAAATCATTTTCTATAGCTTCTATACTGCTTGTCAGGACACATGGTCACAGATACACTGCTCTGTACTGATTTATACAGTAATATATATACTTTTCTATAGCTTCTATACTGCTTGTCAGGACACACATGTGTCACAGTTACACCGCTTTGTACTACTACTGATATACAGTAATGTATATCCTTTTCTATAGCTTCTATACTGCTTTTCAGGACACACATGTGTCACAGTTACTCCGCTCTGTACTGATATATACAATAATTTTAAATCATTTTCTATAGCTTCTTTACTGCTTGTCAGGACACACATGTGTCACAGTTACACCGCTCTGTACTGATATATACAATAATTTTAAATCATTTTCTATAGCTTCTATACTGCTTGTCAGGATATACATGTGTCACAGTAACACCGCTCTGTACTACTACTGATATACAGTAATATATATAATTTTCTATAGCTTCTATACTGCTTGTCAGGACACATATATGTCACAGCTTCAACGCTCTGTACTGATATATACATTAATTTTTAATAATTTGCTATAGCTTCTATACTGCTTGTCATGACACACATGTGTCACAGTTACACCGCTCTATACTGATATATAATAATTTTAAATCATTTTATATAGCTTCTATACTGCTCGTCAGGACACACATGTGTCACAGTTAAAGCGCTCTGTACCAATATGTACAATAATTTTAAATTTCTATAGCTTCTTTACTGCTTGTCAGGACACACATGTGTCACAGTTACACCGCTCTGTACTGATATATACAATAATTTTAAATAATTTTCTTTTGCTTCTATACTGATTGTCAGGACACATGGTCACAGTTACACTGCTCTGTACTGATATATTCAGTAAAATATATACTTTCTATAGCTTCTATACTGCTTGTCAGGACACATATGTGTCACAGTTACACCGCTCTGTACTAATATTTACAATAATTTTAGAATCATTTTCTATAGCTTCTATACTGCTTGTCAGGACACACATGTGTCACAGTTACACCGCTCTCTACTGATATAAACAATAATTTTAAATCATTTTCTATAGCTTCTATACTGCTTGTCAGAACACACATGTGTCACAGTTACACCGCTCTGTACTGATATATACAGTAATATATATATACTTTTCTTTAGCTTTTATACTGCTTGTCAGGACACATATGTGTCACAGTTTCACCACTCTGTACTGATATATACAATAATTTTAAATCATTTTCTATAGCTTCTATACTGCTTGTCAGGACACACATGTGTCACAGTTACACCGCTCTGTACTACTACTGATATACAGTAATATATATACCTTTCTATAGCTTCTACACTGCTTGTCAGGACACACATGTGTCAAAGTTACACAGCTCTGTACTGATATATACAATAATTTGAACTCATTTTCTATAGCTTCTATACTGCTTTTCAGAACACACATGTTTTACAGTTACACCGCTCTGTACTGATATATACAATAATTTTAAATCATTTTCTATAGCTTCTTTACTGCTTGTCAGGACACACATGTGTCACAGTTACACCGCTCTGTACTGATATATACAATAATTTTAAATCATTTTCTTTAGCTTCTATACTGCTTGTCAGGACACATGGTCACAGTTACACTGCTCTGTACTGATATATACAGTAAAATATATACTTTTCTATAGCTTCTATACTGTTTGTCAGGACACATATGTGTCACAGTTAAACCGCTCTGTACTAATATTTGCAATAATTTTAAATAATTTTCTATAGCTTCTATACTGCTTGTCAGAACACACATGTGTCACAGTTTCACCGCTCTCTACTGATAAATACAATAATTTTAAATCATTTTCTATAGCTTCTATACTGCTTGTTGGGACACACATGTGTCACAGTTACACCGCTCTGTTCTACTACTGATATACAGTAATATATATACCTTTCTATAGCTTCTACACTGCTTGTCAGGACACACATGTGTCAAAGTTACACAGCTCTGTACTGATATATATAATATTTTGAACTCATTTTCTATAGCTTCTATACTGCTTTTCAGAACACACATGTGTCACAGTTACACCGCTCTGTACTGATATATACAATAATATTAAATCATTTTCTAATAGCTTCTATACTGCTTGTCAGGACACACATTTGTCACAGTTACACCGCTCTGTACTGATATATAAAGTAATATATATACTTTTCTATAGCTTCTATACTGCTTGTCAGGACACACATGTGTCACAGTAACACCGCTCTGTACTACTACTGATATACAGTAATATATATAATTTTCTATAGCTTCTATACTGCTTGTCAGGACACACATGTGTCACAGTTAAACCGCTCTGTACTGATATATACAGTAAAATATATACTTTTCTATATCTTCTATACTGCTTGTCAGGACACACATGTTTCACAGTAACACCGCTCTGTACTACTACTGATATACAGTAATATATATAATTTTCTATAGCTTCTATACTGCTTGTCAGGACACATATATGTCACAGCTACAACGCTCTGTACTGATATATATATTAATTTTTCATTATTTGCTATAGCTTCTATACTGCTTGTCATGACACACATGTGTCACAGTTACACCGCTCTGTACTGATATATAATAATTTTAAATAATTTTATATAGCTTCTATACTGCTCGTCAGGACACACATGTGTCACAGTTACAGCACTCTGTACCGATATGTACAATAATTTTAAATAATTTTCTATAGCTTCTTTACTGCTTGTCAGGACACACATGTGTCACAGTTACACCGCTCTGTACTGATATATACAATAATTTTAAATCATTTTCTTTTGCTTCTATACTGCTTGTCAGGACACATGGTCACAGTTACACTGCTCTGTACTGATATATTCAGTAAAATATATACTTTTCTATAGCTTCTATACTGCTTGTCAGGACACATATGTGTCACAGTTACACCGCTCTGTACTAATATTTACAATAATTTTAGAATCATTTTCTATAGCTTCTATACTGCTTGTCAGGACACACATGTGTCACAGTTACACCGCTCTCTACTGATATAAACAATAATTTTAAATCATTTTCTATAACTTCTATACTGCTTGTCAGAACACACATGTGTCACAGTTAAACCGCTCTGTACTGATATATACAGTAATATATATATATATTTTTCTTTAGCTTTTATACTGCTTGTCAGGACACATATGTGTCACAGTTTCACCACTCTGTACTGATATATACAATAATTTTAAATCATTTTCTATAGCTTCTATACTGCTTGTCAGGACACACATGTGTCACAGTTACACCGCTCTGTACTACTACTGATATACAGTAATATATATACCTTTCTATAGCTTCTACACTGCTTGTCAGGACACACATGTGTCAAAGTTACACAGCTCTGTACTGATATATACAATAATTTGAACTCATTTTCTATAGCTTCTATACTGCTTTTCAGAACACACATGTGTCACAGTTACACCGCTCTGTACTGATATATACAATAATTTTAAATCATTTTCTATAGCTTCTTTACTGCTTGTCAGGACACACATGTGTCACAGTTACACCGCTCTGTACTGATATATATAATAATTTTAAATCATTTTCTTTAGCTTCTATACTGCTTGTCAGGACACATGGTCACAGTTACACTGCTCTGTACTGATATATACAGTAATATATATACTTTTCTATAGCTTCTATACTGCTTGTCAGGACACATATGTGTCACAGTTACACCGCTCTGTACTAATATTTACAATAATTTTAGAATCATTTTCTATAGCTTCTATACTGCTTGTCAGGACACACATGTGTCACAGTTACACCGCTCTCTACTGATATAAACAATAATTTTAAATCATTTTCTATAGCTTCTATACTGCTTGTCAGAACACACATGTGTCACAGTTAAACCGCTCTGTACTGATATATACAGTTATATATATATATACTTTTCTTTAGCTTTTATACTGCTTGTCAGGACACATATGTGTCACAGTTACACCGCTCTGTACTAATATTTGCAATAATTTTAAATCATTTTCTATAGCTTCTATACTGCTTGTCAGGACACAGATGTGTCACAGTTACACCACTCTCTACTGATATAAACAATAATTTTAAATCATTTTCTATAGCTTCTATACTGCTTGTCAGAACACACATGTGTCACAGTTTCACCGCTCTGTACTGATAAATACAATAATTTTAAATAATTTTCTATAGCTTCTATACTGCTTGTCAGGACACACATGTGTCACAGTTACACCGCTCTGTACTACTACTGATATACAGTAATATATATACCTTTCTATAGCTTCTACACTGCTTGTCAGGACACACATGTGTCAAAGTTACAGATGTGTCCACTATTACCTTTCTGAAAAAGGTATCATGGCCTGCCGTTCATGGCACAAGATAAGCTTTCCTCTTAAGATATACACGGCAAGCCATGTGTATCTCCTCTGAAATATAGTGCAGTACCACTTTTCAGACAGCAGGTGGCATTTTCAGAAACTGAGCAAGCAGAAAGTCTGATAAAGAGATTCTAGAGGGAGTAGTTCAGACCTGATTCTAGCAGCATTTTATTTGCAAATGGGCAAAACCATGGGGGTCATTCCGAAATGATCGCACGCTAGGTTGTTTTGCAGCGGTGCGATCAAGTCGAAACTGCACATGCGTATGCACCTCAATGCGCATGTGCGTCGTACGGGTACAAAGCGGATCATTGCTGAGCAATGGATTTAACGAAGAATCGATTCGCACAGCAGATCGCAAGGAGATTGACAGGAAGAGGGCATTTGTGGGTGGCAACTGAACGCTTTCTGGGAGTGTTTGGAAAAACGCAGGTGTGTCCAAGCGTTTGCAGGGCAGGTGTCTGACGTCAATTCCGGACACGAACAGGCTAAAGTGTTTGCCCCGAATTTACATCAGACACCCACCCTGCAAACGCATTGACACACCTGCGTTTTTCCAAACACTCCCAGAAAATGGTCAGTTGACATCCACAAATGTTTTCTTCCAGTCAATCTCCTTGCGATTGTCTGTGTGAATGGATTCTTCATTAAATCCATTGCTCAGCAACGATCCACTTTGTACCTGTGCGACGCGCCTGCGTATTGCGGGGCACACACATGCGCAGTTATGTCCTGATCGCAGCTCAGCAAAACAACCTAGCGTGCAATCAGGCCTGCATGACCCCCATGGTTTTGCCCATCTGCTAACAAAATTGCAGCTATGGGGTGTCATTCCGAGTTGATCGTAGCCCTGCAAAATTTTGCAGGGCTACGATCAGGAACAGAGACATGCGGGGGATGCCCAGCACAGGGCCAGTCCGCCCCGCAGGTCAGTTCCGCCCCCCCCCCCCCTGCAGAAGTGCAAAAGTATTGCACAGCGGCGATGCTTTTGTACTTCAGGAGTAGCTCCCGGCCAGCGCAGCTTTAGCGTGCTGGCCGGGAGCTACTCATTACTACACGCCCCGCAGCGGCTGGTCAGCAGCAGCGATCGGGTCAGAATGACCCCCATGAGCCGTGTGTGCAGGGCAATTTATCCATCATGCACACGGGAATATCAGCTGCAGCAGCTAATTGTGAAGTATTAATATTTTTCCAATACATCTCTCATACTAACTTCCAACATGTACCTGGCTCAATGTTGCCTATATGTTTAAAAAAATCTTTTTCCTTGTGATTGATAATGTGCTGATGAAGAGTTCATACAAACTCCACACAGAGATTCAAAATAGAAATTATGATACTAACTAAAAGGCACTATTGATACTTGTCATTTTTTGCAATTGTTTGGTGGTTAAGGTATGAGTAGAGAGAATTTTTGGTATTTCAATACCACATATATTTCACTGGGATCCGGTCTGAAGATCGACAGTGTCTGTCATACAAGTGGGTGCTGCGTCTGTCTGCCACAAATCGGTCCAGCGCTGAGGCTGTGTTGCCATAATAAGTCACTGGGTGCTCTGTGTGCCATACACGTGGGTGCTGCACCTGTCTGCCACAAATCAGTCCAGTGCTGGGGCTGTGCTGCCTTAATAAGTCACTGGGTGCTCTGTCTGCCATACAAGTGGGTGCTGTGCCTGTCTGCCACAAATCAGTCCAGTGCTGGGGCTGGCTGTGCTCCATAATAAGTCATTCAGTGCTCTGTCTGCCATACAAGCGGGTGAAGAAACATGAGACCCGGGGCCTGAGCAGCCATAAGGCTGCAGCCTGGATGGCTGAGTCCTGGGGGGGGGGGGAGGGGGTGCAGCACCGGTCCAATAGACGCTTAGGCTCTACCTACTACGGGAAGCTGCAGATTCAATGCAGACAGCATGGAAGACGGCCCTTTAAAAATGGCAGCTGCCTTCTAGGAGACAGATGCTAGAGGTATTACTAGACCATTACCCAGCGCTACCCAGAATGAGCATGTAACCCCCTGGCACTGAGCATGTAACCCCCTGGCACTAAACATGTAACCCCTATGGCAACAAGCATATGTAACCCCTGGCAACGAGCATATAACCCCTGGCAACGAGCATGTGACGGGTCCAACTTCCGGTCAGCAGAATCATGGATGCTGGTGGCTTCTCCTCCCACCTCTAGCCACCAACAGCACCGTGGGCAGCAACATGGACATCTGTATGTGCAGGGCAATTTATCCATCAGGCACACAGGAATATTAGCAGCGGCAGCTAATTGTGTAGTATTAATATATCTCCAATACATCTCTCATATTACAGTAACTTCCATATAGGTACCTGGCTCTCTCATCCCAGCAGCCGGGCAAACTTCACACAGATATTTGATATGGAAATTATGATACTAATTAAAAGGCACTATTGATACTTGTCATTTTTTGCAATTGTTTGGTGGTTAAGGTGTGAGTATAGAGAAGCCAATTCTCTCAAAGTATTGTAACGAGGTAATACACCTCTGAGAGATTTTTGGGTATTTCAATACCGCATACTGCATATTTCACTATAATAATACATTGGATTACTTTATCAAAAAGTTTATGATTATAATTTTTACATGTCGCCATGTCGCTTTGTGAGATGATCTTTTTTAATTGTGAATATTAAAAGTTATATTTTATTAATCATTTTTGACAAGTGTGCCCCAGGACAGACTTAAAGTCTCCTTTTGTCTTTACCTCCTATGTAAAGATTTTCCATTTATACAGTTTATTGTACTATTTTTTCTGGGAGCACCACCAACCAGGTGCCAGGAGTATTTCACCCTTTACAGTGCATGTGCTACTTTGTGAGTAAGAGACTGAACAAAAGTCTCAATACAACATCAATTAGCATTAACATAAGGCAGGGGGGAGGGCAAATGGAAACCTAATTAGTTGTCTGTCTTGGGACGGTGCACTGGGCCTGATGTACTAAGCTTAAAGTTTATTGAACTATTTTTTCTGGGCGCACCACCAACCAAGTGCCAGGAGTATTTGACCCTTTATTGCCTTTCTGTTGGTTTTTTGAATTTCTAACTAATCATAGTGTGAACCAAACACAGGTCCTGTGCGGTTTTAAAAACCTCTCTTTTTACCTGTCTAATTAATATGCATGTGACCTGAGCATTGTGTCGCAATAAAGAACACTACAAATACACCATTGTACACTCATTATAATGTGTGGAGTTTGTATATTCTCCCCGTACTTGAGTGGGCTTCCTCCGGGTACTCCGGTTTCCTCCCACAATCCCAAAATATAGTGATAGGTTAATTGGTTCCTAACAAAATTAACCCTTGTGCAAATGTGTGTGTGTACATGTGGTAGGGAATATAGAGTGTGAGCTCCACTGGGGCAGGGACTGATGTGAAAGGCTGAATATTCTCTGTAAAGCGCTGCGGAATATGTGTGCACTATATAAATTACTGGTAATAATGTAAGACACATACACCTAGACATCAGGTGAGCACAGGTATCACCACCCCTGAAACTACATAATACTACCATGAGCCTGGACAGCTCATTATATACCGGCTGCTCCCAAATTAGGAAACAACTACTCACAGCAGCAAATGGTCGACATGGAAATGGTCAACACACACATATGGTCAACACAAGGTTTTGGGAATGTTTTCATATTTTTTTACTTTTTCCATCCTTGTCTATCCATGTCACAAATCATAACCTTTAGTATCCTTGTAGTGAGCAAAGCATTTAATGCACGTCTGAGCACCAAGCATTGGGGGTCATTCTAAGTTGATCACTCGCTGGCCAATTGTAGCAGCCGTGCAAATGCTATGCCGCCGCCCACTGGGGAGTGTATTTTAGCTTAGCAGAAGTGCGAACGCATGTGCAGCAGAGCTCTGCAAAAACAGTTTGTGCAGTTTCTGAGTAGCTCTGAACCTACTCAGCGCTTGCGATCACTTCAGCCTATTCGTGTCCAGATTTGACATCACACATCCACCCAGCGAATGCCCGGCCACACCTACATTTTTTCAGACACGCCTGCGTTTTTCCAAACATTCCCTGAAAACGGTCAGTTGACACTCAGAAACGCCCCCTTCCTGCCAATCTTCTAGCGGGCGCCAGTGTGAAGGAAAACTTTGCTAGAATCTGTGCAAAACCACAAAGGGCTATGTACCCGTACGTCGCGCATGCGCATTGCGGGATATATGCATGCACAGAAATGCAGATTTTAAGCCTGATCGCTGTGCTGCGAACAACGGCAGCTAGCGATCAACTTGGAATGACCCCCTTTATGCAGCTCTGTGTGTTCTCCCCTCCCCCAACAGAATGACAACAATCAGGCACAGTGCACACAGCTCAAGCAAGTCCCATCCCCCACGCTGCCCGATCACAGCAGTGGCAGCTCTGTGTGATAGCAATTACTTTACACAGTCACAGTGCACACAAAATAACTAATATTTTTTAAATGGACGAATGGGAAAGAATTATGCTGTGCTATGTAAGAAACTGTAAATAAATAGTTATGATGCTATATTTCTTAAACTGGAACCAGACTTCAACAGTGATTATGTGGCTGATAGGTACTGTATATCCCAAGTACATAGATGTTCAGTTGTCGCAATGGTACAGCGATTAAGATCCTGCATGCAGGATAAATCTAGTCAGATCGCCTCTCAGGGCCAGTGTTCACTGGCCCTGACAGATCGCTCAGCACACATCGTTGACACATGGGCCCTCATTCCGAGTTGATCGGTCGCAATGCGAATGTAGCAGAGTTACACACGCTAAGCCGCCGCCTACTGGGAGTGTATCTTAGCTTCTTAAAAGTGCGACCGAAGTAATCGCAATATTGCGATCACAAACCTCATAGCAGTTTTAGAGTAGCTTCAGACTTACTCTGCCTGTGCGATCAGTTCAGTGCTTGTCGTTCCTGGTTGACGTCACAAACACACCCAGCGTTCGCCCAGGCACTCCCACCGTTTCTCCGGCCACTCCTGCGTTTTTTCCGGAAACGGTAGCGTTTTCAGCCACACGCCCCTAAAACGCCGTGCTTCCGCCCAGTAACACCCATTTCCTGTCAATCACATTACGATCGCCGGAGCGATGAAAAAGCCGTGAGTAAAATTACTTTCTTCATAGTAAAGTTACTTGGCGCAGTCGCAGTGCGAACATTGCGCATGCGTACTAAGCGGATTTTCATTGCGATGCGATGAAAAATACCGAGCGAACAACTCGGAATGAGGGCCATTGTTGTGCAGCGCTGTGTGCTGAGCAATCTTGCTGAGTGATCTAGCATCGCTCAGATCGCTCAGCACAGTCACCCCATGTGTACTGTGTAGGCCCTTTTATACAGTAGATGCTGTGATGCCCACTCCCTACTCTCCTCTAAGGAATGGCACAGGCTCCCCTCACAGCCAAGAGTGCATTTCCTGAGCATTTTACATTATTTGACCAGTTATGAAGGAAGTTGAATCAATTATATTTTTAAATACCATATTTGTTTATTGCAAGGAACAAGAAATGTATAAAAAAACTTTTGATATTGTAGCTGCATAGACTAAAGTTAGAAGCTGAAAACACTTAAATTGGAATTGAATTATTCATTTCAAATCCCAGGCCATCCCCCAGACAGGATATATGCTATCTATACTCTCCAAGGAATCTACTACAAAGGCCTCACACACTGAGATTTTCACACCTACTGTACACAATTAGGAATTGGACTCTAATGCTATGGCATGATTGCTACTTTCCTGTGTTCAATTGGCCACTCACTGTAGTCTGTAAACAGATCTTTATTAATATGGGGTAATATGCTCTTTATTGTACAGCTCCTTTATGGAGAATGTTTTTTAGCTTGTGTTTTGCTGTGTGGCTGCTAACATTACAATAAACTATAGTCAGATGGAGAGAGAAAGTGAGACAGTCATGTGAGAGAGATAAAGTCTAGGAGAAAGAAAATTAGAGGGTGGTAGACAATGAGAGACAGAGTTAGTGGAGTGCAATAGAGTCAGGAGGAGAGAGCGACAAAGTCATGGGACAGAGACACAGAGAGATAGTTTAGGGGAAAGAGATAGAGTCAAGAAGAGAGCAATAGAGTTTGAGGGAGAAAGACAAAGTTTGATAGAGAGACAAAGTGAGAGAGTCATGTGAGATAGATAGTCAGAGGGAGAGAGATAAAGTCTAGGATAAAGAAAATTAGAGGGTGGTAGACACTGAGAGACAGTCAGGGGGAGAGCGATAGAGTCGGGAGGAGTGAGCGACAAATTCAGGGGTCAGAGACACAGAGAGATAGTTAAAGGGAGAGAGATAGAGTCAAGGAGAGAGAGAGTGATAGAGTTAGAGGGAGAGAGACAAAGTTTGATGGAGAGACAAAGTGAGACAGAGTCATGTGAGAGAGATTGTCAGAGGGAGAGAGATAAAGTCTAGGAGAAAGAAAATCAAAGGGTGGGAGACACTGAGAGACAGAGTTAGGGGAAGAGCGAAAGAGTTAGGAGGAGGGAGTGACAAATTCAGGGGACAGAGACATAGAGAGATAGTTAAGGGGAGAGAGATAGAGTCAAGGAGAGAGAGTGATAGAGTAATAGGGAGAGAGACAAACTTTGATGGAGATAAAGAGTCATATGAGAAATAGTCAGGGAGAGAGAGATAAAGTCTAGAAGAAAGTAAATCAGAGGGTGGGAGACACTGAGAGACAGAGTCTGGGGGAGAGCGATAGAGTCAGGAGGAGATAGCGACAAATTCAGGGGAGAGAGACACAGATAGTTAAGGGGAGAGAGATAGAGTAAAGGAGAGAGAGTGATAGAGTTAGAGGGAGAGATATAGTCAGATGGAGAGAGACACTGAGACAGAGTCATGTGAGAGAGACAGAGTCAGAGGGAAGGCGATAAAGTCTAGGAGAAAGAAAATCAGAGGGTGGGAGACACAGAGACAGAGTTAGGGGGAGAGCGATAGAGTCAGGAGTAGAGAGTGACAAAGTCAGGGGACAGACACAGAGATAATTAAGGGGAGAGAGATAGAGTTAGAGGGAGAGAGAACGTCAGATGGAGAGAGAAAGTGAGACAGAGTCATGTGAGAGAGATAGAGTCAGGGGAGAGAGATAAAGTCTACTTGAAAGACAAAATCAGAGGTTGGGAGGTACAGAGACAGAGTCAGGGGGAGAGCGATAGAGTCAGGAGGAGAGAGCGACAAAGTCATGGGACAGAGAGACAGTAAAGAGGAGAGAGATAGAGTCAAGGAGAGAGAGAGTTAGATGGAGAGAGACAAAGTGAGACAGAGTCATGTGAGAGAGATAAAGTCAGAGGGAGAGAGATAAAGTCTAGGAAAAAGAAAATTAGAGGGTGGTAGACACTGAGAGACAGAGTCAGGGGCAGAGCGATAGAGTCAGGAGGAGAGATCAAAAAAATTCAGGGGACAGAGATAGTTAAAGGGAGAGAGATAGAGTCAAGGAGAGAGAGCGACAGAGTTAGAGGGAGAGAGACAAAGTTTGATGGAGAGACAAAGTGAGATAGTCATGTGAGAGAGATAGTCAGAGGGAGAGAGATAAAGTCTAGGAGAAAGAAAATCAAAGGGTGAGAGACAGAGTCAGGGGGAGAGCGATAAAGTTAGGAGAAGAGAGTGACAAATTCAGGGGACAGAGACATAGAGAGATAGTTAAGGGGAGATAGAGAGAGTCAAGGAGAGATGGTGATAGAGTTATAGGGAGAGAGACAAACTTTGATGGAGATAGTCGGGGAGAGAGATAAAGTCTAGGAGAAAGAAAATGAGAGGGTGGGAGACACTGAGAGACAGAGTCAGGGGGAGAGCGATAGAGTCAGGAGGAGATAGCAACAAATTCAGGGGACAGAGACACAGAGATAGTGAAGGGGAGAGATAGATTAAAGGAGACAGTCAGATGGCGAGAGACACTGAGACAGTCATGTGAGAGAGAGTCATGGGGAAGGAGATAAAGTCTAGGAGAAAGAAAATCAGAGGGTGGGAGACACAGAGACAGCAGATCGCAAGGAAATTTACAGGAAGAGGGCATTTGTGGGTGGCAACTGAACATTTTCTGGGAGTGTTTGGAAAAACGCAGGCATGTCCAAGCGTTTGCAGGGCAGGTGTCTGACGTCAATTCCGGACACGAACAGCCTAAAGTGATTGCCCCGAATTTACGTCAGACACCCACCCTGCAAACGCATTGACACACCTGCGTTTTTCCAAACACTCCCAGAAAATGGTCAGTTGACATCCACAAATGTTTTCTTCCAGTCAATCTCCTTGCAATTGTCTGTGCGAATGGATTCTTCATTAAATCCATTGCTCAGCAACGATCCACTTTGTACCCGTGCGACGCACCTGCGTATTGCGGTGCACACGCACGCGCAGTTATGACCTGATTGCAGCGCAGCGAAAAAACCTAGCGTGCGATCAGGTCTGCATGACCCCCATGGTTTTGCCCATCTGCTAACAAAATTGCGGCTATGGGGGGATCATTCTAAGTTGATCGTAGCCCTGCAAAATTTTGCAGGGCTACGATCAGGAACAGAGACATGCATGGGGATGCCCAGCACAGGGCTAGTCCGCCCCGCAGGTCAGTTCCGCCCCCCTTTCCCCCGCAGAAGTACAAAAGCATTGCACAGCGGCAATGCTTTTGTACTTCAGGAGTAGCTCCCGGCCAGCGCAGCTTTAGCGTGCTGGCCGGGAGCTAATCATCGCTACACGCCCCACAGTGGCTGGTCAGCAGCAGCGATCGAGTCAGAATGACCCCCATGAACCATATGTGCAGGCCAATTTATCCATCATGCACACGGGAATATCAGCTGTAGCAGCTAATTGTGAAGTATTAATATTTTTCCAATACATCTCTCATACTAACTTCCAACATGTACCTGGCTCAATGTTGCCTATATGTTTGAAAAAATCTTTTCCCTTATGATTGATAATGTGCTGATGAAGAGTTCATACAAACTCCACACAGAGATTCAATATGGAAATTATGATACTAACTAAAAGGTACTATTGATACTTGTCATTTTTTGCAATTGTTTGGTGGTTAAGGTGTGAGTAGAGAGAATTTTTGGTATTTCAATACCGCATATATTTCACTGGGATCCGGTCTGAAGATCGACAGTGTCTGCCATACAAGTGGGTGCTGCATCTGTCTGCCACAAATCGGTCCAGTGCTGAGGCTGTGTTGCCATAATAAGTAACCGGGTGCTCTATCTGCCATACAAGTGGGTGCTGTGCCTGTCTGCCACAAATCAGTCCAGTGCTTGGGCTGTGCTGCCATAATAAGTAACCGGGTGCTCTGTCTGCCATACAAGTGGGTGCTGCGCCTGTCTGCCACAAATCAGTCCAGTGCTTGGGCTGTGCTGCCATAATAAGTAACCGGGTGCTCTGTCTGCCATACAAGTGGGTGCTGTGCCTGTCTGCCACAAATCAGTCCAGTGCTTGGGCTATGCTCCATAATAAGTCACTGGGTGCTCTACCTGCCATACAAGTAGGTGAAGAAACATGAGACCCAGGGCCTGATCAGCCATAAGGCGGATGGCTGAGTCCTGGGGCTGGGGGGGCGCAGCAGCGGCACAATAGATGCTTAGGATCTACCTACTACTGGAAGCTGCAGATTCCATGCAGACAGCATGGAAGACGGCCCTTCTATGAGACAGATGCCAGGGGTATTACTAGACCAGAGGTTCTCAAACTCGGTCCTCAGGACCCCACACGTGCATGTTTTGCAGGTAACCCAGCAGGTGCACAGGTGTATTAATTACTCACCGACACATTTTACAAAGTCCACAGGTGGAGCTAATTATTTCACTTGTGATTCTGTGAGGAGACCTGCAAAACATGCACCGTGTGGGGTACTGAGGACCGAGTTTGAGAACCTGTGTACTAGACCATTACCCAGCGCTACCCAGAATGAGCATGTAACCTCCTGGTACTAAGCATGTAACCCCTATGGCAACAAGCATATGTAACCCCTGGCAACGAGCATGTAACCCCTGGCAACGAGCAAGTGACCGGGTCCGACTTCCGGTCAGCAGAATCACAGATGCCGGTGGCTTCTCCTCCCACCTCTAGCCACCAACAGCACCGTAGGCAGCAACATGGACATCCATATGTGCAGGGCAATTTATCCATCAGGCACACGGGAGTATCAGCAGCGGCAGCTAATTGTGAAGTATTAATATATCTCCAATACATGTGGGAGTGCCAGTAGTGTCTTCGGTGCAGAGGTGCAGGTGGTGTAATCAGTGCAGGAGTGCTGGCAGTATCCCCAGCGCAGGGGTGCCAGCAGTGTCAGCAGTCAGGGGTGCCGGCAGTGTGGGAGTGCCGGAAGTGTCCTCGGTGCAGAAGTGCTGGCAGTGTCGGCAGTGTAGGAGGTGTCCTCAGTGCAGGAGTGCTGGCAGTATCCCCAGTGCAGTTGTGCCGGCAGTGTCCTCAGTGCAGGAGTGTCGGCAGTGTGGGAGTGCCAGAAGTGTCCTCGGTGCAGGGGTGTCGGCAGTGCCGGCAGTATGCTCAGTGCAGGGGTGCCGGTGACTTACTTACCTGCTGCAATGTTTTCAACCTGTTCGGTCCTAGCTCTGACGTCAAACACTCGCCCTGGACACACTTGCGTTTCTCTCACCATGCCTGCGTTTTTCTTACCACTCCCCGAAAACGGCTGCAAACGGTGAGTTGCCCAGGAACGCCCTCCGCCTGTCAATCTTCGTGCGATTGGTGCTGCGATCGCTTTTTTCGGTCCCAGCGTCGTTGCCCGGCGATGGCCATGCGTGCACATAGCAGCCGCCGCACATGCGCAGCACGGACCCGATTGCAGCTGTGCGAACGACGACATGCTGCGATCGAGTCGTAATGACCCCCTAAGTCCAGACCTACTTAGAAACTGCACAACATTTTTTACCATAGCAGGCCTGCACAAGCGATTGCAGCTTTGCTATGGGAAAAAAAACAACCCTCATAGGTGGAGATTAGATGATTGCACGGGCTGCAAAAAGCAGCTTTGTGCGATCAGCTCGTAATGAGGCCCTTTATTTGGAAATATTTTATCATTGCAAAATCTTATATGTTCTTTTACTCTCTAGCACTAAGGTTTTTCTTAACTTATTATTTAATTTCACTTTAGACTTCATTCACCTCTGTGCTATGAGCAACATATAGTAACATCCCCCAGCCAGGATAAAATCTGTACCCCCCAAGGAGTCTACTTCAAAGGCCTCTCACACTGTGATTTTCACACCTACACAATTAGCAATTACACTCTAAAGCTGGCCATACATCACAACGACCTGATTACAGTGTCTATTTAACAGCAATGTTGGTGGAAAGCTACGTTACGTGATGCACTGGACACCCAGTGGTGAAACTATGAATTGTCATGAATTGTCACAGCACAACATGATGGCCCAACAACAAAAGGAATTCATGTCATGCCAAATTTACTGCCATGGCACTCTTTTCAGAAAGGTAATAGTGGACACATCTGTACACAGCTCTGTACTGATATATACAATAATTTGAACTCATTTTCTATAGCTTCTATACTGCTTTTCAGAACACACATGTGTCACAGTTACACCGCTCTGTACTGATATATACAATAATATTAAATCATTTTCTATAGCTTCTATACTGCTTGTCAGGACACACATTTGTCACAGTTACACCGCTCTGTACTGATGTATACTGTAATATATATACTTTTCTATAGCTTCTATACTGCTTGTCAGGAAACAAAAGTGTCACAGTTACACCGCTCTGTTCTGATATATACAATCATTTTAAATCATTTTCTATAGCTTCTATACTGCTTGTCAGGACACATGGTCACAGATACACTGCTCTGTACTGATTTATACAGTAATATATATACTTTTCTATAGCTTCTATACTGCTTGTCAGGACACACATGTGTCACAGTTACACCGCTTTGTACTACTACTGATATACAGTAATGTATATACTTTTCTATAGCTTCTATACTGCTTTTCAGGACACACATGTGTCACAGTTACTCCGCTCTGTACTGATATATACAATAATTTTAAATCATTTTCTATAGCTTCTTTACTGCTTGTCAGGACACACATGTGTCACAGTTACACCGCTCTGTACTGATAAATACAATAATTTTAAATCATTTTCTATAGCTTCTATACTGCTTGTCAGGACACACATGTGTCACAGTAACACCGCTCTGTACTACTACTGATATACAGTAATATATATAATTTTCTATAGCTTCTATACTGCTTGTCAGGACACATATATGTCACAGCTTCAACGCTCTGTACTGATATATACATTAATTTTTAATAATTTGCTATAGCTTCTATACTGCTTGTCATGACACACATGTGTCACAGTTACACCGCTCTATACTGATATATAATAATTTTAAATCATTTTATATAGCTTCTATACTGCTCGTCAGGACACACATGTGTCACAGTTACAGCGCTCTGTACCGATATGTACAATAATTTTAAATAATTTTCTATAGCTTCTTTACTGCTTGTCAGGACACACATGTGTCACAGTTACACCGCTCTGTACTGATATATACAATAATTTTAAATAATTTTCTTTTGCTTCTATACTGATTGTCAGGACACATGGTCACAGTTACACTGCTCTGTACTGATATATTCAGTAAAATATATACTTTCTATAGCTTCTATACTGCTTGTCAGGACACATATGTGTCACAGTTACACCGCTCTGTACTAATATTTACAATAATTTTAGAATCATTTTCTATAGCGTCTATACTGCTTGTCAGGACACACATGTGTCACAGTTACACCGCTCTCTACTGATATAAACAATAATTTTAAATCATTTTCTATAGCTTCTATACTGCTTGTCAGAACACACATGTGTCACAGTTACACCGCTCTGTACTGATATATACAGTAATATATATATACTTTTCTTTAGCTTTTATACTGCTTGTCAGGACACATATGTGTCACAGTTTCACCACTCTGTACTGATATATACAATAATTTTAAATCATTTTCTATAGCTTCTATACTGCTTGTCAGGACACACATGTGTCACAGTTACACCGCTCTGTACTACTACTGATATACAGTAATATATATATACCTTTCTATAGCTTCTACACTGCTTGTCAGGACACACATGTGTCAAAGTTACACAGCTCTGTACTGATATATACAATAATTTGAACTCATTTTCTATAGCTTCTATACTGCTTTTCAGAACACACATGTGTCACAGTTACACCGCTCTGTACTGATATATACAATAATTTTAAATCATTTTCTATAGCTTCTTTACTGCTTCTCAGGACACACATGTGTCACAGTTACACCGCTTTGTACTGATATATACAATAATTTTAAATCATTTTCTTTAGCTTCTATACTGCTTGTCAGGACACATGGTCACAGTTACACTGCTCTGTACTGATATACACAGTAATATATATACTTTTCTATAGCTTCTATACTGCTTGTCAGGACACATATGTGTCACAGTTACACCGCTCTGTACTAATATTTGCAATAATTTTAAATCATTTTCTATAGCTTCTATACTGCTTGTCAGGACACACATGTGTCACAGTTACACCACTCTCTACTGATATAAACAATAATTTTAAATCATTTTCTATAGCTTCTATACTGCTTTTCAGAACACACATGTGTCACAGTTACACCGCTCTGTACTGATATATACAATAATATTAAATCATTTTCTATAGCTTCTATACTGCTTGTCAGGACACACATTTGTCACAGTTACACCGCTCTGTACTGATGTATACTGTAATATATATACTTTTCTATAGCTTCTATACTGCTTGTCAGGAAACAAAAGTGTCACAGTTACACCGCTCTGTTCTGATATATACAATAATTTTAAATCATTTTCTATAGCTTCTATACTGCTTGTCAGGACACATGGTCACAGATACACTGCTCTGTACTGATTTATACAGTAATATATATACTTTTCTATAGCTTCTATACTGCTTGTCAGGACACACATGTGTCACAGTTACACCGCTTTGTACTACTACTGATATACAGTAATGTATATACTTTTCTATAGCTTCTATACTGCTTTTCAGGACACACATGTGTCACAGTTACTCCGCTCTGTACTGATATATACAATAATTTTAAATCATTTTCTATAGCTTCTTTACTGCTTGTCAGGACACACATATGTCACAGTTACACCGCTCTGTACTGATATATACAATAATTTTAAATCATTTTCTATAGCTTCTATCTGCTTGTCAGGACACACATGTGTCACAGTAACACCGCTCTGTACTACTACTGACATACAGTAATATATATAATTTTCTATAGCTTCTATACTGCTTGTCAGGACACATATATGTCACAGCTTCAACGCTCTGTACTGATATATACATTAATTTTTAATAATTTGCTATAGCTTCTATACTGCTTGTCATGACACACATGTGTCACAGTTACACCGCTCTATACTGATATATAATAATTTTAAATCATTTTATATAGCTTCTATACTGCTCGTCAGGACACACATGTGTCACAGTTACAGCGCTCTGTACCGATATGTACAATAATTTTAAACAATTTTCTATAGCTTCTTTACTGCTTGTCAGGACACACATGTGTCACAGTTACACCGCTCTGTACTGATATATACAATAATTTTAAATAATTTTCTTTTGCTTCTATACTGATTGTCAGGACACATGGTCACAGTTACACTGCTCTGTACTGATATATTCAGTAAAATATATACTTTCTATAGCTTCTATACTGCTTGTCAGGACACATATGTGTCACAGTTACACCGCTCTGTACTAATATTTACAATAATTTTAGAATCATTTTCTATAGCTTCTATACTGCTTGTCAGGACACACATGTGTCACAGTTACACCGCTCTCTACTGATTTAAACAATAATTTTAAATCATTTTCTATAGCTTCTATACTGCTTGTCAGAACACACGTGTCACAGTTACACCGCTCTGTACTGATATATACAGTAATATATATATACTTTTCTTTAGCTTTTATACTGCTTGTCAGGACACATATGTGTCACAGTTTCACCACTCTGTACTGATATATACAATAATTTTAAATCATTTTCTATAGCTTCTATACTGCTTGTCAGGACACACATGTGTCACAGTTACACCGCTCTGTACTACTACTGATATACAGTAATATATATATAACTTTCTATAGCTTCTACACTGCTTGTCAGGACACACATGTGTCAAAGTTACACAGCTCTGTACTGATATATACAATAATTTGAACTCATTTTCTATAGCTTCTATACTGCTTTTCAGAACACACATGTTTTACAGTTACACCGCTCTGTACTGATATATACAATAATTTTAAATCATTTTCTTTAGCTTCTATACTGCTTGTCAGGACACATGGTCACAGTTACACTGCTCTGTACTGATATATACAGTAATATATATACTTTTCTATAGCTTCTATACTGCTTGTCAGGACACATATGTGTCACAGTTACACCGCTCTGTACTAATATTTGCAATAATTTTAAATCATTTTCTATAGCTTCTATACTGCTTGTCAGGACACACATGTGTCACAGTTACACCACTCTCTACAGATATAAACAATAATTTTAAATCATTTTCTATAGCTTCTATACTGCTTGTAAGAACACACATGTGTCACAGTTTCACCGCTCTGTACTGATAAATACAATAATTTTAAATCATTTTCTATAGCTTCTATACTGCTTGTCAGGACACACATGTGTCACAGTTACACCGCTCTGTACTACTACTGATATACAGTAATATATATACCTTTCTATAGCTTCTACACTGCTTGTCAGGACACACATGTGTCAAAGTTACACAGCTCTGTACTGATATATACAATAATTTGAACTCATTTTCTATAGCTTCTATACTGCTTTTCAGAACACACATGTGTCACAGTTACACCGCTCTGTACTGATATATACAATAATATTAAATCATTTTCTATAGCTTCTATACTGCTTGTCAGGACACACATTTGTCACAGTTACAACGCTCTGTACTGATGTATACTGTAATATATATACTTTTCTATAGCTTCTATACTGCTTGTCAGGACACACATGTGTCACAGTAACACCGCTCTGTACTACTACTGATATACAGTAATATATATAATTTTCTATAGCTTCTATACTGCTTGTCAGTACACACATGTGTCACAGTTACACCGCTCTGTACTGATATATACAATCATTTTAAATAATTTTCTATAGCTTCAATACTGCTTGTCAGGACACACATTTGTCACAGTTACACTGCTCTGTACTGATATATACAATCATTTTAAATCATTTTTTATAGCTTCTATACTGCTCGTCAGGACACACATGTGTCACAGTTACACCGCTCTGTACTGATATATACAATAATTTTAAATAATTTTCTATAGCTTCTTTACTGCTTGTCAGGACACACATGTGTCACAGTTAAACCGCTCTGTACTGATATATACAGTAAAATATATACTTTTCTATAGCTTCTATACTGCTTGTTAGGACACACATGTGTCACAGTAACACCGCTCTGTACTACTACTGATATACAGTAATATATATAATTTTCTATAGCTTCTATACTGCTTGTCAGGACACATATATGTCACAGCTACAACGCTCTGTACTGATATATATATTAATTTTTAATTATTTGCTATAGCTTCTATACTGCTTGTCATGACACACATGTGTCACAGTTACACCGCTCTGTACTGATATATAATAATTTTAAATCATTTTATATAGCTTCTATACTGCTCGTCAGGACACACATGTGTCACAGTTACAGCACTCTGAACCGATATGTACAATAATTTTAAATAATTTTCTATAGCTTCTTTACTGCCTGTCAGGACACACATGTGTCACAGTTACACCACTCTGTACTGATATATACAATAATTTTAAATCATTTTCTTTTGCTTCTATACTGCTTGTCAGGACACATGGTCACAGTTACACTGTTCTGTACTGATATATTCAGTAAAATATACACTTTTCTATAGCTTCTATACTGCTTGTCAGGACACATATGTGTCACAGTTACACCGCTCTGTACTAATATTTACAATAATTTTAGAATCATTTTCTATAGCTTCTATACTGCTTGTCAGGACACACATGTGTCACAGTTACACCGCTCTCTACTGATATAAACAATAATTTTAAATCATTTTCTATAGCTTCTATACTGCTTGTCAGAACACACATGTGTCACAGTTACACCGCTCTGTACTGATATATACAGTAATATATATATACTTTTCTTTAGCTTTTATACTGCTTGTCAGGACACATATGTGTCACAGTTTCACCACTCTGTACTGATATATACAATAATTTTAAATCATTTTCTATAGCTTCTATACTGCTTGTCAGGACACACATGTGTCACAGTTACACCGCTCTGTACTACTACTGATATACAGTAATATATATATACCTTTCTATAGCTTCTACACTGCTTGTCAGGACACACATGTGTCAAAGTTACACAGCTCTGTACTGATATATACAATAATTTGAACTCATTTTCTATAGCTTCTATACTGCTTTTCAGAACACACATGTGTCACAGTTACACCGCTCTGTACTGATATATACAATAATTTTAAATCATTTTCTATAGCTTCTTTACTGCTTCTCAGGACACACATGTGTCACAGTTACACCGCTCTGTACTGATATATACAATAATTTTAAATCATTTTCTTTAGCTTCTATACTGCTTGTCAGGACACATGGTCACAGTTACACTGCTCTGTACTGATATACACAGTAATATATATACTTTTCTATAGCTTCTATACTGCTTGTCAGGACACATATGTGTCACAGTTACACCGCTCTGTACTAATATTTGCAATAATTTTAAATCATTTTCTATAGCTTCTATACTGCTTGTCAGGACACACATGTGTCACAGTTACACCACTCTCTACTGATATAAACAATAATTTTAAATCATTTTCTATAGCTTCTATACTGCTTGTCAGAACACACATGTGTCACAGTTTCACCGCTCTGTACTGATAAATACAATAATTTTAAATCATTTTCTATAGCTTCTATACTGCTTGTCAGGACACACATGTGTCACAGTTACACCGCTCTGTACTACTACTGATATACAGTAATATATATACCTTTCTATAGCTTCTACACTGCTTGTCAGGACACACATGTGTCAAAGTTACACAGCTCTGTACTGATATATACAATAATTTGAACTCATTTTCTATAGCTTCTATACTGCTTTTCAGAACACACATGTGTCACAGTTACACCGCTCTGTACTGATATATACAATAATATTAAATCATTTTCTATAGCTTCTATACTGCTTGTCAGGACACACATTTGTCACAGTTACACCGCTCTGTACTGATGTATACTGTAATATATATACTTTTCTATAGCTTCTATACTGCTTGTCAGGAAACAAAAGTGTCACAGTTACACCGCTCTGTTCTGATATATACAATAATTTTAAATCATTTTCTATAGCTTCTATACTGCTTGTCAGGACACATGGTCACAGATACACTGCTCTGTACTGATTTATACAGTAATATATATACTTTTCTATAGCTTCTATACTGCTTGTCAGGACACACATGTGTCACAGTTACACCGCTTTGTACTACTACTGATATACAGTAATGTATATACTTTTCTATAGCTTCTATACTGCTTTTCAGGACACACATGTGTCACAGTTACTCCGCTCTGTACTGATATATACAATAATTTTAAATCATTTTCTATAGCTTCTTTACTGCTTGTCAGGACACACATGTGTCACAGATACACCGCTCTGTACTGATATATACAATAATTTTAAATCATTTTCTATAGCTTCTATACTGCTTGTCAGGACACACATGTGTCACAGTAACACCGCTCTGTACTACTACTGATATACAGTAATATATATAATTTTCTATAGCTTCTATACTGCTTGTCAGGACACATATATGTCACAGCTTCAACGCTCTGTACTGATATATACATTAATTTTTAATAATTTGCTATAGCTTCTATACTGCTTGTCATGACACACATGTGTCACAGTTACACCGCTCTATACTGATATATAATAATTTTAAATCATTTTATATAGCTTCTATACTGCTCGTCAGGACACACATGTGTCACAGTTACAGCGCTCTGTACCGATATGTACAATAATTTTAAACAATTTTCTATAGCTTCTTTACTGCTTGTCAGGACACACATGTGTCACAGTTACACCGCTCTGTACTGATATATACAATAATTTTAAATAATTTTCTTTTGCTTCTATACTGATTGTCAGGACACATGGTCACAGTTACACTGCTCTGTACTGATATATTCAGTAAAATATATACTTTCTATAGCTTCTATACTGCTTGTCAGGACACATATGTGTCACAGTTACACCGCTCTGTACTAATATTTACAATAATTTTAGAATCATTTTCTATAGCTTCTATACTGCTTGTCAGGACACACATGTGTCACAGTTACACCGCTCTCTACTGATATAAACAATAATTTTAAATCATTTTCTATAGCTTCTATACTGCTTGTCAGAACACACATGTGTCACAGTTACACCGCTCTGTACTGATATATACAGTAATATATATATACTTTTCTTTAGCTTTTATACTGCTTGTCAGGACACATATGTGTCACAGTTTCACCACTCTGTACTGATATATACAATAATTTTAAATCATTTTCTATAGCTTCTATACTGCTTGTCAGGACACACATGTGTCACAGTTACACCGCTCTGTACTACTACTGATATACAGTAATATATATAACTTTCTATAGCTTCTACACTGCTTGTCAGGACACACATGTGTCAAAGTTACACAGCTCTGTACTGATATATACAATAATTTGAACTCATTTTCTATAGCTTCTATACTGCTTTTCAGAACACACATGTTTTACAGTTACACCGCTCTGTACTGATATATACAATAATTTTAAATCATTTTCTTTAGCTTCTATACTGCTTGTCAGGACACATGGTCACAGTTACACTGCTCTGTACTGATATATACAGTAATATATATACTTTTCTATAGCTTCTATACTGCTTGTCAGGACACATATGTGTCACAGTTACACCGCTCTGTACTAATATTTGCAATAATTTTAAATCATTTTCTATAGCTTCTATACTGCTTGTCAGGACACACATGTGTCACAGTTACACCACTCTCTACTGATATAAACAATAATTTTAAATCATTTTCTATAGCTTCTATACTGCTTGTAAGAACACACGTGTCACAGTTTCACCGCTCTGTACTGATAAATACAATAATTTTAAATCATTTTCTATAGCTTCTATACTGCTTGTCAGGACACACATGTGTCACAGTTACACCGCTCTGTACTACTACTGATATACAGTAATATATATACCTTTCTATAGCTTCTACACTGCTTGTCAGGACACACATGTGTCAAAGTTACACAGCTCTGTACTGATATATACAATAATTTGAACTCATTTTCTATAGCTTCTATACTGCTTTTCAGAACACACATGTGTCACAGTTACACCGCTCTGTACTGATATATACAATAATATTAAATCATTTTCTATAGCTTCTATACTGCTTGTCAGGACACACATTTGTCACAGTTACACCACTCTGTACTGATGTATACTGTAATATATATACTTTTCTATAGCTTCTATACTGCTTGTCAGGACACACATGTGTCACAGTAACACCGCTCTGTACTACTACTGATATACAGTAATATATATAATTTTCTATAGCTTCTATACTGCTTGTCAGTACACACATGTGTCACAGTTACACCGCTCTGTACTGATATATACAATCATTTTAAATAATTTTCTATAGCTTCAATACTGCTTGTCAGGACACACATTTGTCACAGTTACACTGCTCTGTACTGATATATACAATCATTTTAAATCATTTTTTATAGCTTCTATACTGCTCGTCAGGACACACATGTGTCACAGTTACACCGCTCTGTACTGATATATACAATAATTTTAAATAATTTTCTATAGCTTCTTTACTGCTTGTCAGGACACACATGTGTCACAGTTAAACCGCTCTGTACTGATATATACAGTAAAATATATACTTTTCTATAGCTTCTATACTGCTTGTTAGGACACACATGTGTCACAGTAACACCGCTCTGTACTACTACTGATATACAGTAATATATATAATTTTCTATAGCTTCTATACTGCTTGTCAGGACACATATGTCACAGCTACAACGCTCTGTACTGATATATATATTAATTTTTAATTATTTGCTATAGCTTCTATACTGCTTGTCATGACACACATGTGTCACAGTTACACCGCTCTGTACTGATATATAATAATTTTAAATCATTTTATATAGCTTCTATACTGCTCGTCAGGACACACATGTGTCACAGTTACAGCACTCTGAACCGATATGTACAATAATTTTAAATAATTTTCTATAGCTTCTTTACTGCCTGTCAGGACACACATGTGTCACAGTTACACCACTCTGTACTGATATATACAATAATTTTAAATCATTTTCTTTTGCTTCTATACTGCTTGTCAGGACACATGGTCACAGTTACACTGTTCTGTACTGATATATTCAGTAAAATATATACTTTTCTATAGCTTCTATACTGCTTGTCAGGACACATATGTGTCACAGTTACATCGCTCTGTACTAATATTTACAATAATTTTAGAATCATTTTCTATAGCTTCTATACTGCTTGTCAGGACACACATGTGTCACAGTTACACCGCTCTCTACTGATATAAACAATAATTTTAAATCATTTTCTATAGCTTCTATACTGCTTGTCAGAACACACATGTGTCACAGTTAAACCGCTCTGTACTGATATATACAGTAATATATATATATATACTTTTCTTTAGCTTTTATACTGCTTGTCAGGACACATATGTGTCACAGTTTCACCACTCTGTACTGATATATACAATAATTTTAAATCATTTTCTATAGCTTCTATACTGCTTGTCAGGACACACATGTGTCACAGTTACACCGCTCTGTACTACTACTGATATACAGTATTATATATACCTTTCTATAGCTTCTACACTGCTTGTCAGGACACACATGTGTCAAAGTTACACAGCTCTGTACTGATATATACAATAATTTGAACTCATTTTCTATAGCTTCTATACTGCTTTTCAGAACACACATGTGTCACAGTTACACCGCTCTGTACTGATATATACAATTATTTTTAATCATTTTCTATAGCTTCTTTACTGCTTGTCAGGACACACATGTGTCACAGTTACACCGCTCTGTACTGATATATACAATAATTTTAAATCATTTTCTTTAGCTTCTATACTGCTTGTCAGGACACATGGTCACAGTTACACTGCTCTGTACTGATATATACAGTAATATATATACTTTTATATAGCTTCTATACTGCTTGTCAGGAGACATATGTGTCACAGTTACACCGCTCTGTACTAATATTTGCAATAATTTTAAATCATTTTCTATAGCTTCTATACTGCTTGTCAGGACACACATGTGTAACAGTTACACCGCTCTCTACTGATATATACAATAATTTTAAATCATTTTCTTTAGCTTCTATACTGCTTGTCAGGACACATGGTCACAGTTACACTGCTCTGTACTGATATATACAGTAATATATATACTTTTCTATAGCTTCTATACTGCTTGTCAGGACACATATGTGTCACAGTTACACCGCTCTGTACTAATATTTGCAATAATTTTAAATCATTTTCTATAGCTTCTATACTGCTTGTCAGGACACACATGTGTCACAGTTTCACCGCTCTGTACTGATAAATACAATAATTTTAAATCATTTTCTATAGCTTCTATACTGCTTGTCAGGACACACATGTGTCACAGTTACACCGCTCTGTACTGATATATACAATAATTTTAAATCATTTTCTATAGCTTCTTTACTGCTTGTCATGACACACATGTGTCACAGTTACACCGCTCTGTACTGATATATAATAATTTTAAATCATTTTATATAGCTTCTATACTGCTCGTCAGGACACACATGTGTCACAGTTACAGCACTCTGTACCGATATGTACAATAATTTTAAATAATTTTCTATAGCTTCTTTACTGCTTGTCAGGACACACATGTGTCACAGTTACACCACTCTGTACTGATATATACAATAATTTTAAATCATTTTCTTTTGCTTCTATACTGCTTGTCAGGACACATGGTCACAGTTACACTGTTCTGTACTGATATATTCAGTAAAATATATACTTTTCTATAGCTTCTATACTGCTTGTCAGGACACATATGTGTCACAGTTACACCGCTCTGTACTAATATTTACAATAATTTTAGAATCATTTTCTATAGCTTCTATACTGCTTGTCAGGACACACATGTGTCACAGTTACACCGCTCTCTACTGATATAAACAATAATTTTAAATCATTTTCTATAGCTTCTATACTGCTTGTCAGAACACACATGTGTCACAGTTAAACCGCTCTGTACTGATATATACAGTAATATATATATATACTTTTCTTTAGCTTTTATACTGCTTGTCAGGACACATATGTGTCACAGTTTCACCACTCTGTACTGATATATACAATAATTTTAAATCATTTTCTATAGCTTCTATACTGCTTGTCAGGACACACATGTGTCACAGTTACACCGCTCTGTACTACTACTGATATACAGTATTATATATACCTTTCTATAGCTTCTACACTGCTTGTCAGGACACACGTGTCAAAGTTACACAGCTCTGTACTGATATATACAATAATTTGAACTCATTTTCTATAGCTTCTATACTGCTTTTCAGAACACACATGTGTCACAGTTACACCGCTCTGTACTGATATATACAATAATTTTAAATCATTTTCTATAGCTTCTTTACTGCTTGTCAGGACACACATGTGTCACAGTTACACCGCTCTGTACTGATATATACAATAATTTTAAATCATTTTCTTTAGCTTCTATACTGCTTGTCAGGACACATGGTCACAGTTACACTGCTCTGTACTGATATATACAGTAATATATATACTTTTCTATAGCTTCTATACTGCTTGTCAGGACACATATGTGTCACAGTTACACCGCTCTGTACTAATATTTGCAATAATTTTAAATCATTTTCTATAGCTTCTATACTGCTTGTCAGGACACACATGTGTCACAGTTACACCGCTCTCTACTGATATAAACAATAATTTAAAATCATTTTCTATAGCTTCTATACTGCTTGTCAGAACACACATGTGTCACAGTTTCACCGCTCTGTACTGATAAATACAATAATTTTAAATCATTTTCTATAGCTTCTATACTGCTTGTCAGGACACACATGTGTCACAGTTACACCGCTCTGTACTACTACTGATATACAGTAATATATATACCTTTCTATAGCTTCTACACTGCTTGTCAGGACACACATGTGTCAAAGTTACACAGCTCTGTACTGATATATACAATAATTTGAACTCATTTTCTATAGCTTCTATACTGCTTTTCAGAACACACATGTGTCACAGTTACACCGCTCTGTACTGATATATACAATAATATTAAATCATTTTCTATAGCTTCTATACTGCTTGTCAGGACACATGGTCACAGTTACACTGTTCTGTACTGATATATTCAGTAAAATATATACTTTTCTATAGCTTCTATACTGCTTGTCAGGACACATATGTGTCACAGTTACACCGCTCTGTACTAATATTTACAATAATTTTAGAATCATTTTCTATAGCTTCTATACTGCTTGTCAGGACACACATGTGTCACAGTTACACCGCTCTCTACTGATATAAACAATAATTTTAAATCATTTTCTATAGCTTCTATACTGCTTGTCAGAACACACATGTGTCACAGTTAAACCGCTCTGTACTGATATATACAGTAATATATATATATATACTTTTCTTTAGCTTTTATACTGCTTGTCAGGACACATATGTGTCACAGTTTCACCACTCTGTACTGATATATACAATAATTTTAAATCATTTTCTATAGCTTCTATACTGCTTGTCAGGACACACATGTGTCACAGTTACACCGCTCTGTACTACTACTGATATACAGTATTATATATACCTTTCTATAGCTTTTACACTGCTTGTCAGGACACACATGTGTCAAAGTTACACAGCTCTGTACTGATATATACAATAATTTGAACTCATTTTCTATAGCTTCTATACTGCTTTTCAGAACACACATATGTCACAGTTACACCGCTCTGTACTGATATATACAATAATTTTAAATCATTTTCTATAGCTTCTTTACTGCTTGTCAGGACACACATGTGTCACAGTTACACCGCTCTGTACTGATATATACAATAATTTTAAATCATTTTCTTTAGCTTCTATACTGCTTGTCAGGACACATGGTCACAGTTACACTGCTCTGTACTGATATATACAGTAATATATATACTTTTCTATAGCTTCTATACTGCTTGTCAGGACACATATGTGTCACAGTTACACCGCTCTGTACTAATATTTGCAATGATTTTAAATCATTTTCTATAGCTTCTATACTGCTTGTCAGGACACACATGTGTCACAGTTACACCGCTCTCTACTGATATAAACAATAATTTAAAATCATTTTCTATAGCTTCTATACTGCTTGTCAGAACACACATGTGTCACAGTTTCACCGCTCTGTACTGATAAATACAATAATTTTAAATAATTTTCTATAGCTTCTATACTGCTTGTCAGGACACACATGTGTCACAGTTACACCGCTCTGTACTACTACTGATATACAGTAATATATATACCTTTCTATAGCTTCTACACTGCTTGTCAGGACACACATGTGTCAAAGTTACACAGCTCTGTACTGATATATACAATAATTTGAACTCATTTTCTATAGCTTCTATACTGCTTTTCAGAACACACATGTGTCACAGTTACACCGCTCTGTACTGATATATACAATAATATTAAATCATTTTCTATAGCTTCTATACTGCTTGTCAGGACACACATTTGTCACAGTTACACCGCTCTGTACTGATGTATACAGTAATATATATACTTTTCTATAGCTTCTATACTGCTTGTCAGAACACACATGTGTCACAGTAACACCGCTCTGTACTACTACTGATATACAGTAATATATATAATTTTCTATAGCTTCTATACTGCTTGTCAGTACACACATGTGTCACAGCTACAACGCTCTTTACTGATATATATATTAATTTTTAATTATTTGCTATAACTTCTATACTGCTTGTCATGACACACATGTGTCACAGTTACACCGCTCTGTACTGATATATAATAATTTTAAATCATTTTATATAGCTTCTATACTGCTCGTCAGGACACATATGTGTCACAGTTACAGCACTCTGAACCGATATGTACAATAATTTTAAATAATTTTCTCTAGCTTCTTTACTGCTTGTCAGGACACACATGTGTCACAGTTACACCACTCTGTACTGATATATACAATAATTTTAAATCATTTTCTTTTGCTTCTATACTGCTTGTCAGGACACATGGTCACAGTTACACTGTTCTGTACTGATATATTCAGTAAAATATATACTTTTCTATAGCTTCTATACTGCTTGTCAGGACACATATGTGTCACAGTTACACCGCTCTGTACTAATATTTACAATAATTTTAGAATCATTTTCTATAGCTTCTATACTGCTTGTCAGGACACACATGTGTCATAGTTACACCGCTCTCTACTGATATAAACAATAATTTTAAATAATTTTCTATAGCTTCTATACTGCTTGTCAGAACACACATGTGTCACAGTTAAACCGCTCTGTACTGATATATACAGTAATATATATATATACTTTTCTTTAGCTTTTATACTGCTTGTCAGGACACATATGTGTCACAGTTTCACCACTCTGTACTGATATATACAATAATTTTAAATCATTTTCTATAGCTTCTATACTGCTTGTCAGGACACACATGTGTCACAGTTACACCGCTCTGTACTACTACTGATATACAGTATTATATATACCTTTCTATAGCTTCTACACTGCTTGTCAGGACACACATGTGTCAAAGTTACACAGCTCTGTACTGATATATACAATAATTTGAACTCATTTTCTATAGCTTCTATACTGCTTTTCAGAACACACATGTGTCACAGTTACACCGCTCTGTACTGATATATACAATAATTTAAAATCATTTTCTATAGCTTCTTAACTGCTTGTCAGGACACACATGTGTCACAGTTACACCGCTCTGTACTGATATATACAATAATTTTAAATCATTTTCTTTAGCTTCTATACTGCTTGTCAGGACACATGGTCACAGTTACACTGCTCTGTACAGATATATACAGTAATATATATACTTTTCTATAGCTTCTATACTGCTTGTCAGGACACATATGTGTCACAGTTACACCGCTCTGTACTAATATTTGCAATAATGTTAAATCATTTTCTATAGCTTCTATACTGCTTGTCAGGACACATATGTGTCACAGTTACACCACTCTGTACTAATATTTGCAATAATTTTAAATCATTTTCTATAGCTTCTATACTGCTTGTCAGGACACACATGTGTCACAGTTACACCACTCTCTACTGATATAAACAATAATTTTAAATCATTTTCTATAGCTTCTATACTGCTTGTCAGAACACACATGTGTCACAGTTTCACCGCTCTGTACTGATAAATACAATAATTTTAAATCATTTTCTATAGCTTCTATACTGCTTGTCAGGACACACATGTGTCACAGTTACACAGCTCTGTACTGATATATACAATAATTTGAACTCATTTTCTATAGCTTCTATACTGCTTTTCAGAACACACATGTGTCACAGTTACACCGCTCTGTACTGATATATACAATAATTTTAAATCATTTTCTATAGCTTCTTTACTGCTTGTCATGACACACATGTGTCACAGTTACACCGCTCTGTACTGATATATAATAATTTTAAATCATTTTATATAGCTTCTATACTGCTCGTCAGGACACACATGTGTCACAGTTACAGCACTCTGTACCGATATGTACAATAATTTTAAATAATTTTCTATAGCTTCTTTACTGCTTGTCAGGACACACATGTGTCACAGTTACACCACTCTGTACTGATATATACAATAATTTTAAATCATTTTCTTTTGCTTCTATACTGCTTGTCAGGACACATGGTCACAGTTACACTGTTCTGTACTGATATATTCAGTAAAATATATACTTTTCTATAGCTTCTATACTGCTTGTCAGGACACATATGTGTCACAGTTACACCGCTCTGTACTAATATTTACAATAATTTTAGAATCATTTTCTATAGCTTCTATACTGCTTGTCAGGACACACATGTGTCACAGTTACACCGCTCTCTACTGATATAAACAATAATTTTAAATCATTTTCTATAGCTTCTATACTGCTTGTCAGAACACACATGTGTCACAGTTAAACCGCTCTGTACTGATATATACAGTAATATATATACTTTTCTTTAGCTTTTATACTGCTTGTCAGGACACATATGTGTCACAGTTTCACCACTCTGTACTGATATATACAATAATTTTAAATCATTTTCTATAGCTTCTATACTGCTTGTCAGGACACACATGTGTCACAGTTACACCGCTCTGTACTACTACTGATATACAGTATTATATATACCTTTCTATAGCTTCTACACTGCTTGTCAGGACACACATGTGTCAAAGTTACACAGCTCTGTACTGATATATACAATAATTTGAACTCATTTTCTATAGCTTCTATACTGCTTTTCAGAACACACATGTGTCACAGTTACACCGCTCTGTACTGATATATACAATAATTTTAAATCATTTTCTATAGCTTCTTTACTGCTTGTCAGGACACACATGTGTCACAGTTACACCGCTCTGTACTGATATATACAATAATTTTAAATCATTTTCTTTAGCTTCTATACTGCTTGTCAGGACACATGGTCACAGTTACACTGCTCTGTACTGATATATACAGTAATATATATACTTTTCTATAGCTTCTATACTGCTTGTCAGGACACATATGTGTCACAGTTACACCGCTCTGTACTAATATTTGCAATAATTTTAAATCATTTTCTATAGCTTCTATACTGCTTGTCAGGACACACATGTGTCACAGTTACACCGCTCTCTACTGATATAAACAATAATTTAAAATCATTTTCTATAGCTTCTATACTGCTTGTCAGAACACACATGTGTCACAGTTTCACCGCTCTGTACTGATAAATACAATAATTTTAAATCATTTTCTATAGCTTCTATACTGCTTGTCAGGACACACATGTGTCACCGTTACACCGCTCTGTACTACTACTGATATACAGTAATATATATACCTTTCTATAGCTTCTACACTGCTTGTCAGGACACACATGTGTCAAAGTTACACAGCTCTGTACTGATATATACAATAATTTGAACTCATTTTCTATAGCTTCTATACTGCTTTTCAGAACACACATGTGTCACAATTACACCGCTCTGTACTGATATATACAATAATATTAAATCATTTTCTATAGCTTCTATACTGCTTGTCAGGACACACATGTGTCAAAGTTACACAGCTCTGTACTGATATATACAATAATTTGAACTCATTTTCTATAGCTTCTATACTGCTTTTCAGAACACACATGTGTCACAGTTACACCGCTCTGTACTGATATATACAATAATATTAAATCATTTTCTATAGCTCCTATACTGCTTGTCAGGACACACATTTGTCACAGTTACACCGCTCTGTACTGATGTATACAGTAATATATATACTTTTCTATAGCTTCTATACTGCTTGTCAGAACACACATGTGTCACAGTAACACCGCTCTGTACTACTACTGATATACAGTAATATATATAATTTTCTATAGCTTCTATACTGCTTGTCAGTACACACATGTGTCACAGCTACAACGCTCTGTACTGATATATATATTAATTTTTAATTATTTGCTATAGCTTCTATACTGCTTGTCATGACACACATGTGTCACAGTTACACCGCTCTGTACTGATATATAATAATTTTAAATCATTTTATATAGCTTCTATACTGCTCGTCAGGACACACATGTGTCACAGTTAAACCGCTCTGTACTGATATATACAGTAAAATATATACTTTTCTATAGCTTCTATACTGCTTGTCAGGACACACATGTGTCACAGTAACACCGCTCTGTACTACTACTGATATACAGTAATATATATAATTTTCTATAGCTTCTATACTGCTTGTCAGGACACATATATGTCACAGCTACAACGCTCTATACTGATATATATATTAATTTTTAATTATTTGCTATAGCTTCTATACTGCTTGTCATGACACACATGTGTCACAGTTACACCGCTCTGTACTGATATATAATAATTTTAAATCATTTTATATAGCTTCTATACTGCTCGTCAGGACACACATGTGTCACAGTTACAGCACTCTGTACCGATATGTACAATAATTTTAAATAATTTTCTATAGCTTCTTTACTGCTTGTCAGGACACACATGTTTCACAGTTACACCGCTCTGTACTGATATATACAATAATTTTAAATCTTTTTCTATAGCTTCTATACTGCTTGTCAGGACACATGTTTACAGTTACACTGCTCTATACTGATATATACAGTAATATATATACTTTTCTATAGCTTCTATACTGCTTGTCAGGACACATATGTGTCACAGTTACACCGCTCTGTACTGATATTTACAATAATTTTAGAATCATTTTCTTTAGCTTCTATACTGCTTGTCAGGACAAACATGTGTCACAGTTACACCGCTCTCTACTGATATAAACAATAATTTTAAATCATTTTCTATGGGGTATATGCAATTGCGGTCGATTTCCCGAAATTGTCGAATTTCGGGTCATTTTCGCCCAAAAAAAAAATTCGTCAATGCAATTCAGTGCTTTCCGTCAAAAAAACGGACTTTCAAAATTCGACTTTTTGAAATTCGACTTTTTGCAAATTCGACTTTTCTGCAATGATACAAGTGCTGCAATTCGACAAAACCATATTCAATTCAAGTTTGGAAATTCGACAGCAGTGCTTTTAGACAGTAAATTCGTAATTTTCAATCCGCCACACTTTGGAGGGTGAAAACAATAAAAAAAAATTTAAACATGTTTTTTTTTGTGTTTTTTTTGGGGGGAATAGCATATCTATTTATATTAGAAGGGATTAGGTACTTTTTTTTTTTTTTGGAGGCACAAGTATTATTTATATATTTTTAAAAATATTATTATTATTATTTTTTTTTTTTATTGCTGGAACGGTAAAATAAAAAAAAAATGGCGTGGGGTCCCCCCTCCAAAGCATAACCAGCCTCGGGCTCTTCGAGCTGGTCCTGGTTCTAAAAATGCGGGGGGAAATTGGGCAGGGATCCCCCGTATTTTTAAAACCAGCACCGGGCTCTGCGCCTGGTGCTGGTGCAAAAAATACGGGGGACAAAATGAGCAGGGGTCCCCCGTATTTTTCACACCAGCATCGGGCTCCACTAGCTGGACAGATAATGCCACAGCCGGGGGTCACTTTTATACAGTGCCCTGCGGCCGTGGCATTAAATATCCAACTAGTCACCCCTGGCCGGGGTACCCTGGGGGAGTGGGGACCCCTTTAATCAAGGGGTCCCCCCCCAGCCACCCAAGGGCCAGGGATGAAGCCCGAGGCTGTCCCCCCATCCAAGGGCTGCGGATGGGAGGCTGATAGCCTTGAGTAAAATGATAGAATATTGTTTTTTCCAGAAGAACTACAAGTCCCAGCAAGCCTCCCCCGCAAGCTGGTACTTGGAGAACCACAAGTACCAGCATGCGGGAGAAAAATTGGCCCGCTGGTACCTGTAGTTCTACTGGAAAAAAAATACCCAAATAAAAACAGGACACAGACACCGTGACAAGTAAAACTTTATTACATACTGCCGACACACACATACTTACCTATGTTCACACGCCGACATCGGTCCTCTTCTCCATGTAGAATCCACGGATACCTGAAAAGAAAAGATCAATATACTCACCTCAGCCAGGGTCCAGAGATAAATCCACGTACTTGGCAAAAAAAGAAAACGGACACACGGACCACCGGACTGAAAGGGGTCCCATGCTGACACATGAGACCCCTTACCCCGAATGAGACCTGTCAGTGACAGCTGTCACACAAAGGTCTCTAAAGCCAATCAGGAAGCGCAACTTCGTTGCGCTCACTTGATTGGCTGTGCGCTGTCTGAACTCAGACAGCGCATCTCACAGCTCCGTCCATTATATTCAAAGGTGGGAACTTAGCGGCTAGCGGTGAGGTCACCCGCCGGTCAGCGGCTGACCGCGGGTAACCCCACCGCTGACGGCAAAGTTCCCACCATTGAAACTAATGGAGCGGCTTTGCGATGCGCTGTCTGACAGCTCAGAATGCGCCAAGCCAATCAGGTGAGCGCCACGGAAGTAGCGCTTCCTGATTGGCTGAAGGGACTTCAGTGACAGGAGTCACGTGGTGTCCCGGCATTCGGGGGAAAGGGGTCTCATGTGAAAGTATGGGACCCCTTTCAGTCCGGCATGGAACGGGTGTTCGGTTTGTTTTTTTAACAAGTACGAGGATTATCTCTGGACGTGGATGTACCTCTGGACGCTGGAAGGGGAGTATAATTTTTTCACAGGTACCCTCGGATCGTCGGAGACCGTGGCAGTCGGCGTGTCAACATAGGTAAGTATGTGTGTGTCGGCAGTGTGTAATAAAGTTTTACTTGTCACGGTGTGTGTGTCCTGTTTTTATTTGGGTATTTTTTTCCAGTAGTACTACAGGTACCAGCGGGCCCGTTTTTCAACCGCATGCTGGTACTTGTGGTTCTCCAAGTACCAGCTTGCGGGGGAGGCTTGCTGGGACTTGTAGTACTGCTGGAAAAAACAATATTCTTTTAATTTTACTCAAGGCTATCAGCCTCCCATCCGCAGCCTTTGGATGGGGGGGACAGCCTCGGGCTTCACCCCTGACCCTTGGGTGGCTGGGGGGGTACCCCTTGATTGAAGGGGTCCCCACTCCCCCAGGGTAACCCGGCCAGGGGTGACTAGTTGGATATTTAATGCCACGGCCGCAGGGCACTGTATAAAAGTGACCCCCGGCTGTGGCATTATCTGTCCAGCTAGTGGAGCCCGATGCTGGTGTGAAAAATACGGGGGACCCCTGCTCATTTTGTCCCCCGTATTTTTTGCACCAGCACCAGGCGCAGAGCCCGGTGCTGGTTTTAAAAATACGGGGGATCCATGCCCAATTTTTGCCCGCATTTTTAGAACCAGGACCAGCTCAAAGAGCCCGAGGCTGGTTATGCTTTGGAGGGGGGACCCCACGCCATTTTTTTTCCGGGTTTTTCCCGTTTTTTCCCGTTTTTTTAAATCGCGGCAAAATCCGGCAAATCGGCCAATTTTCGCCCGCGGGACTGTCGAATCCATTTTTCATTGAATATGGTGAATTGCGGCAGCCACCTGTCGGAATTCATATGTCGAATTGTGTCGAATTTAAAAACGGCGATAATTTGCCGCGATTCGCTGTGAATTGCATATACCCCTATAGCTTCTATACTGCTTGTCACAACACACATGTGTCACAGTTACACCGCTCTGTACTGATATATACAGTAATATATATACTTTTCTATAGCTTTTATACTGCTTGTCAGGACACATATGTGTCACAGTTACACCACTCTGTACTGATATATACAATAATTTTAAATAATTTTCTTTAGCTTCTATACTGCTTGTCAGGACACACATGTGTCACAGTTACACCGCTCTATACTACTACTGATATACAGTAATATATATACCTTTCTATAGCTTCTACACTGCTTGTCAGGACACACATGTGTCAAAGTTACACCGCTCTGTACTGATATATACAATAATTTGAACTCATTTCTTTAGCTTCTATACTGCTTTTCAGAACACACATGTGTCACAGTTACACCGCTCTGTACTAATATATACAATAATTTTAAATCATTTTCTATAGCTTCTATACTGCTTGTCAGGACACACATTTGTCAAAGTTACACCGCTCTGTACTGATATATACAATCATTTTAAATCATTTTCTATAGCTACTATACTGCTTGTCAGGACACATGGTCACAGTTACACTGCTCTGTACTGATATATACAGTAATATATATTCTTTTCTATAGCCTCTATACTGCTTGTCAGGACACAAATGTGTCACTGTTACACCACTCTGTACTACTACTGTTATACAGTTATATATATACTTTTCTATAGCTTCTATACTGCTTGTCAGGACACACGTGTAAAAGTTACACCACTCTGTACTGATATATACAGTAATATATACTTTTCTATAGTTTCTATACTGCTTGTCAGGACACACATGTGTCATAGTTACACCGCTATGTACTGATATATACAATAATTTTAAATAATTTTCTATAGCTTCTATACTGCTTGTCAGGACACACAAGTGTCACAGTTACACCGCTCTGTACTGATATATACAATAATTTAAAATCATTTTCTATAGCTACTATACTGCTTGTCAGTACACACATGTGTCACAGTTACACCACTCTGTACTACTACTTATATACAGTAATATATATAATTTTCTATGGCTTCTATACTGCTTGTCAGGACACACATGTGTAACAGTTACACCGCTCTGTACTGATATATACAATAATTTTAAATCATTTTCTAAAGCTTCTATACTGCTTGTCGGGACACACATGTGTCACAGTTACACCGCTCTGTACTGATATATACAATAATTTTAAATCATTTTCTATAGCTTCTACACTGCTTGTCAGGACACACATTTGTCACAGTTACACTGCTCTGTACTGATATATACAATCCTTTTAAATCATTTTCTTTAGCTTTTATACTGCTCATCAGTACACACATGTGTCACAGTTACACCGCTCTGTACTGATAAATACAATAATTTTAAATAATTTTCTATAGCTTCTATACTGCTTGTCAGGACACAAGTGTAACAGTTACACTGCTCTGTACTGATATATACAGTAATATATACTTTTCTATAGTTTCTATACTGCTTGTCAGGACACACATGTGTCATAGTTACACGGTTCTGTACTGATATATACAATAATTTTAAATCATTTTATATAGCTTCTATACTGCTTGTCAGGACACACATGTGTCAAAGTTACACCGCTCTGTACTGATAAATACTATAATTTTAAATAATTTTCTATAGCTTCTATACTGCTTGTCAGGACACACAAGTTTCACAGTTACACCGCTCTGTACTACTACTGATATACAGTAATGTATGTATTTTTATATAGCTTCTATACTGCTAGTCAGGACACACATGTGTCACAGTTTCAACGCTATGTACTAATATATACATTAATTTTAAATCATTTTCTATAGCTTCTATAATGCTTGTAAGGACACACATGTGTCACAGTTACACCGCATTGTACTGCTAAATACAATAATTTTAAATCATTTTCTATAGCTTCTATACTGCTTGTCAGGACACACATGTGTCATAGTTACACCACTCTGTACTGATATATACAATAATTTTAAATAATTTTCTATAGCTTCTATACTGCTTGTCAGGACACACATGTGTCACAGTTACACCGCTCTGTACTGATATATACAATAATTTGAAATCATTTTCTATAGCTTCTATACTGCTTGTCAGGACACATGGTTCACATATACACTGCTCTGTACTGATATATACAGTAATATATATACTTTTCTATAGCTTCTATACTGCTTGTCAGGACACACATGTGTCACAGTTACACCGCTCTGTACTACTACTGATATACAGTAATATATATACTTTTCTATAGCTTCTATACTGCTTTTCAGGACACACATGTGTCACAGTTACACCGCTCTGTACTGATATATACAATAATTTCAAATCATTTTCTATAGCTTCTATACTTCTTGTCAGGACACACATGTGTCACAGTTACACCGCTCTGTACTGATATATACAGTAATATATATACTTTTCTATAGCTTCTATACTGCTTGTCAGGACACACATGTGTCACAGTAACACCGCTCTGTACTACTACTAATATACAGTAATATATATAATTTTCTATAGCTTCTATACTGCTTGTCAGGACACATATATGTCACAGCTACAACGCTCTGTACTGATACATACAATCATTTTAAATCATTTTCTATAGCTTCTATACTGCTTGTCAGGACACACATGTGTCACAGTTACACCGCTCTGTACTACTACTGATATACAATAATATATATACTTTTCTAAAGCTTCAATACTGCTTTTCAGGACACACATGTGTCACAGTTACACCGCTCTGTACTGATACATACAATCATTTTAAATCATTTTCTATAGCTTCTATACTGCTTGTCAGAACACACATGTGTCACAGTTTCACCGCTCTGTACTGATAAATACAATAATTTTAAATCATTTTCTATAGCTTCTATACTGCTTGTCAGGACACACATGTGTCACAGTTACACCGCTCTGTACTACTACTGATATACAATAATATATATACTTTTCTAAAGCTTCAATACTGCTTTTCAGGACACACATGTGTCACAGTTACACCGCTCTGTACTGATACATACAATCATTTTAAATCATTTTCTATAGCTTCTATACTGCTTGTCAGAACACACATGTGTCACAGTTTCACCGCTCTGTACTGATAAATACATTAATTTTAAATCATTTTCTATAGCTTCTACATTGCTTGTCAGGACACACATGTGTCAAAGTTACACAGCTCTGTACTGATATATACAATAATTTGAACTCATTTTCTATAGCTTCTATACTGCTTTTCAGAACACACATGTGTCACAGTTACACCGCTCTGTACTGATATATACAATAATATTAAATCATTTTCTATAGCTTCTATACTGCTTGTCAGGACACACATTTGTCACAGTTACACCGCTCTGTACTGATGTATACTGTAATATATATACTTTTCTATAGCTTCTATACTGCTTGTCAGGACACACATGTGTCACAGTAACACCGCTCTGTACTACTACTGATATACAGTAATATATATAATTTTCTATAGCTTCTATACTGCTTGTCAGTACACACATGTGTCACAGTTACACTGCTCTGTACTGATATATACAATCATTTTAAATCATTTTTTATAGCTTCTATACTGCTCGTCAGGACACACATGTGTCACAGTTACACCGCTCTGTACTGCTATATACAATAATTTTAAATAATTTTCTATAGCTTCTTTACTGCTTGTCAGGACACACATGTGTCACAGTTAAACCGCTCTGTACTGATATATACAGTAAAATATATACTTTTCTATAGCTTCTATACTGCTTGTTAGGACACACATGTGTCACAGTAACATCGCTCTGTACTACTACTGATATACAGTAATATATATAATTTTCTATAGCTTCTATACTGCTTGTCAGGACACATATATGTCACAGCTACAACGCTCTGTACTGACATATATATTAATTTTTAATTATTTACTATAGCTTCTATACTGCTTGTCATGACACACATGTGTCACAGTTACACCGCTCTGTACTGATATATAATAATTTTAAATCATTTTATATAGCTTCTATACTGCTCGTCAGGACACACATGTGTCACAGTTACAGCACTCTGTACCGATATGTACAATAATTTTAAATAATTTTCTATAGCTTCTATACTGCTTGTCAGGACACACATGTGTCACAGTTACACCACTCTGTACTGATATATACAATAATTTTAAATCATTTTCTTTTGCTTCTATACTGCTTGTCAGGACACATGGTCACAGTTACACTGTTCTGTACTGATATATTCAGTAAATTATATACTTTTCTATAGCTTCTATACTGCTTGTCAGGACACATATGTGTCACAGTTACACCGCTCTGTACTAATATTTACAATAATTTTAGAATCATTTTCTATAGCTTCTATACTGCTTGTCAGGACACACATGTGTCACAGTTACACCGCTCTCTACTGATATAAACAATAATTTTAAATCATTTTCTATAGCTTCTATACTGCTTGTCAGAACACACATGTGTCACAGTTAAACCGCTCTGTACTGATATATACAGTAATATATATATACTTTTCTTTAGCTTTTATACTGCTTGTCAGGACACATATGTGTCACAGTTTCACCACTCTGTACTGATATATACAATAATTTTAAATCATTTTCTATAGCTTCTATACTGCTTGTCAGGACACACATGTGTCACAGTTACACCGCTCTGTACTACTACTGATATACAGTATTATATATACCTTTCTATAGCTTCTACACTGCTTGTCAGGACACACATGTGTCAAAGTTACACAGCTCTGTACTGATATATACAATAATTTGAACTCATTTTCTATAGCTTCTATACTGCTTTTCAGAACACACATGTGTCACAGTTACACCGCTCTGTACTGATATATACAATAATTTTAAATCATTTTCTATAGCTTCTTTACTGCTTGTCAGGACACACATGTGTCACAGTTACACCGCTCTGTACTGATATATACAATAATTTTAAATCATTTTCTTTAGCTTCTATACTGCTTGTCAGGACACATGGTCACAGTTACACTGCTCTGTACTGATATATACAGTAATATATATACTTTTCTATAGCTTCTATACTGCTTGTCAGGACACATATGTGTCACAGTTACACCGCTCTGTACTAATATTTGCAATAATTTTAAATCATTTTCTATAGCTTCTATACTGCTTGTCAGGACACACATGTGTCACAGTTACACCGCTCTCTACTGATATAAACAATAATTTTAAATCATTTTCTATAGCTTCTATACTGCTTGTCAGAACACACATGTGTCACAGTTTCACCGCTCTATACTGATAAATACAATAATTTTAAATCATTTTCTATAGCTTCTATACTGCTTGTCAGGACACACATGTGTCACAGTTACACCGCTCTGTACTACTACTGATATACAGTAATATATATATACCTTTCTATAGCTTCTACACTGCTTGTCAGGACACACATGTGTCAAAGTTACACAGCTCTGTACTGATATATACAATAATTTGAACTCATTTTCTATAGCTTCTATACTGCTTTTCAGAACACACATGTGTCACAGTTACACCGCTCTGTACTGATTTATACAATAATATTAAATCATTTTCTATAGCTTCTATACTGCTTGTCAGGACACACATTTGTCACAGTTACACCGCTCTGTACTGATGTATACAGTAATATATATAGTTTTCTATAGCTTCTATACTGCTTGTCAGAACACACATGTGTCACAGTAACACCGCTCTGTACTACTACTGATATACAGTAATATATATAATTTTCTATAGCTTCTATACTGCTTGTCAGTACACACATGTGTCACAGCTACAACGCTCTGTACTGATATATATATTAATTTTTAATTATTTGCTATAACTTCTATACTGCTTGTCATGACACACATGTGTCACAGTTACACCACTCTGTACTGATATATAATAATTTTAAATCATTTTATATAGCTTCTATACTGCTCGTCAGGACACACATGTGTCACAGTTAAACCGCTCTGTACTGATATATACAGTAAAATATATACTTTTCTATAGCTTCTATACTGCTTGTCAGGACACACATGTGTCACAGTAACACCGCTCTGTACTACTACTGATATACAGTAATATATATAATTTTCTATAGCTTCTATACTGCTTGTCAGGACACATATATGTCACAGCTACAACGCTCTGTACTGATATATATATTAATTTTTAATTATTTGCTATAGCTTCTATACTGCTTGTCATGACACACATGTGTCACAGTTACACCGCTCTGTACTGATATATAATAATTTTAAATCATTTTATATAGCTTCTATACTGCTCGTCAGGACACACATGTGTCACAGTTACAGCACTCTGTACCGATATGTACAATAATTTTAAATAATTTTCTATAGCTTCTTTACTGCTTGTCAGGACACACATGTTTCACAGTTACACCGCTCTGTACTGATATATACAATAATTTTAAATCTTTTTCTATAGCTTCTATACTGCTTGTCAGGACACATGTTTACAGTTACACTGCTCTATACTGATATATACAGTAATATATATACTTTTCTATAGCTTCTATACTGCTTGTCAGGACACATATGTGTCACAGTTACACCGCTCTGTACTGATATTTACAATAATTTTAGAATCATTTTCTATAGCTTCTATACTGCTTTTCAGAACACACATGTGTCACAGTTACACCGCTCTGTACTGATTTATACAATAATATTAAATCATTTTCTATAGCTTCTATACTGCTTGTCAGGACACACATTTGTCACAGTTACACCGCTCTGTACTGATGTATACAGTAATATATATAGTTTTCTATAGCTTCTATACTGCTTGTCAGAACACACATGTGTCACAGTAACACCGCTCTGTACTACTACTGATATACAGTAATATATATAATTTTCTATAGCTTCTATACTGCTTGTCAGTACACACATGTGTCACAGCTACAACGCTCTGTACTGATATATATATTAATTTTTAATTATTTGCTATAACTTCTATACTGCTTGTCATGACACACATGTGTCACAGTTACACCACTCTGTACTGATATATAATAATTTTAAATCATTTTATATAGCTTCTATACTGCTCGTCAGGACACACATGTGTCACAGTTAAACCGCTCTGTACTGATATATACAGTAAAATATATACTTTTCTATAGCTTCTATACTGCTTGTCAGGACACACATGTGTCACAGTAACACCGCTCTGTACTACTACTGATATACAGTAATATATATAATTTTCTATAGCTTCTATACTGCTTGTCAGGACACATATATGTCACAGCTACAACGCTCTGTACTGATATATATATTAATTTTTAATTATTTGCTATAGCTTCTATACTGCTTGTCATGACACACATGTGTCACAGTTACACCGCTCTGTACTGATATATAATAATTTTAAATCATTTTATATAGCTTCTATACTGCTCGTCAGGACACACATGTGTCACAGTTACAGCACTCTGTACCGATATGTACAATAATTTTAAATAATTTTCTATAGCTTCTTTACTGCTTGTCAGGACACACATGTTTCACAGTTACACCGCTCTGTACTGATATATACAATAATTTTAAATCTTTTTCTATAGCTTCTATACTGCTTGTCAGGACACATGTTTACAGTTACACTGCTCTATACTGATATATACAGTAATATATATACTTTTCTATAGCTTCTATACTGCTTGTCAGGACACATATGTGTCACAGTTACACCGCTCTGTACTGATATTTACAATAATTTTAGAATCATTTTCTATAGCTTCTATACTGCTTGTCAGGACAAACATGTGTCACAGTTACACCGCTCTCTACTGATATAAACAATAATTTTAAATCATTTTCTATGGGGTATATGCAATTGCGGTCGAATTCCCGAAATTGTCGAATTTCGGGTCATTTTCGCCCAAAAAAAAAATTTGTCAATGCAATTCAGTGCTTTCCGTCAAAAAAACGGACTTTCAAAATTCGACTTTTTGAAATTCGACTTTTTGCAAATTCGACTTTTCTGCAATGATACAAGTGCTGCAATTCGACAAAAGCATATTCAATTCAAGTTTGGAAATTCGACAGCAGTGCTTTTAGACAGTAAATTCGTCATTTTCAATCCGCCACACTTTGGAGGGTGAAAACAATAAAAAAAAATTTAAACATGTTTTTTTTTGTGTTTTTTTTTTGGGGAATAGCATATCTATTTATATTAGAAGGGATTAGGTACTTTTTTTTTTGGAGGCACAAGTATTATTTATATATTTTTAAAAATATTATTATTATTTTTTTTTTAATTGCTGGAACGGTAAAATAAAAAAAAAATGGCGTGGGGTCCCCCCTCCAAAGCATAACCAGCCTCGGGCTCTTCGAGCTGGTCCTGGTTCTAAAAATGCGGGGGAAAATTGGGCAGGGATCCCCCGTATTTTTAAAACCAGCACCGGGCTCTGCGCCTGGTGCTGGTGCAAAAAATACGGGGGACAAAACGAGCAGGGGTCCCCCGTATTTTTCACACCAGCATCGGGCTCCACTAGCTGGACAGATAATGCCACAGCCGGGGGTCACTTTTATACAGTGCCCTGCGGCCGTGGCATTAAATATCCAACTAGTCACCCCTGGCCGGGGTACCCTGGGGGAGTGGGGACCCCTTTAATCAAGGGGTCCCCCCCCAGCCACCCAAGGGCCAGGGATGAAGCCCGAGGCTGTCCCCCCATCCAAGGGCTGCGGATGGGAGGCTGATAGCCTTGAGTAAAATGATAGAATATTGTTTTTTCCAGAAGAACTACAAGTCCCAGCAAGCCTCCCCCGCAAGCTGGTACTTGGAGAACCACAAGTACCAGCATGCGGGAGAAAAATTGGCCCGCTGGTACCTGTAGTTCTACTGGAAAAAAAATACCCAAATAAAAACAGGACACAGACACCGTGACAAGTAAAACTTTATTACATACTGCCGACACACACATACTTACCTATGTTCACACGCCGACATCGGTCCTCTTCTCCATGTAGAATCCACGGATACCTGAAAAGAAAAGATCAATATACTCACCTCAGCCAGGGTCCAGAGATAAATCCACGTACTTGGCAAAAAAAGAAAACGGACACACGGACCACCGGACTGAAAGGGGTCCCATGCTGACACATGAGACCCCTTACCCCGAATGAGACCTGTCAGTGACAGCTGTCACACAAAGGTCTCTAAAGCCAATCAGGAAGCGCAACTTCGTTGCGCTCACCTGATTGGCTGTGCGCTGTCTGAACTCAGACAGCGCATCTCACAGCTCCGTCCATTATATTCAAAGGTGGGAACTTAGCGGCTAGCGGTGAGGTCACCCGCCGGTCAGCGGCTGACCGCGGGTAACCCCACCGCTGACGGCAAAGTTCCCACCATTGAAACTAATGGAGCGGCTTTGCGATGCGCTGTCTGACAGCTCAGAATGCGCCAAGCCAATCAGGTGAGCGCCACGGAAGTAGCGCTTCCTGATTGGCTGAAGGGACTTCAGTGACAGGAGTCACGTGGTGTCCCGGCATTCGGGGGAAAGGGATCTCATGTGAAAGTATGGGACCCCTTTCAGTCCGGCATGGAACGGGTGTTCGGTTTGTTTTTTTAACAAGTACGAGGATTATCTCTGGACGTGGATGTACCTCTGGACGCTGGAAGGTGAGTATAATTTTTTCACAGGTACCCTCGGATCGTCGGAGACCGTGGCAGTCGGCGTGTCAACATAGGTAAGTATGTGTGTGTCGGCAGTGTGTAATAAAGTTTTACTTGTCACGGTGTGTGTGTCCTGTTTTTATTTGGGTATTTTTTTCCAGTAGTACTACAGGTACCAGCGGGCCCGTTTTTCAACCGCATGCTGGTACTTGTGGTTCTCCAAGTACCAGCTTGCGGGGGAGGCTTGCTGGGACTTGTAGTACTGCTGGAAAAAACAATATTCTTTTAATTTTACTCAAGGCTATCAGCCTCCCATCCGCAGCCTTTGGATGGGGGGGACAGCCTCGGGCTTCACCCCTGACCCTTGGGTGGCTGGGGGGGGTACCCCTTGATTGAAGGGGTCCCCACTCCCCCAGGGTACCCCGGCCAGGGGTGACTAGTTGGATATTTAATGCCACGGCCGCAGGGCACTGTATAAAAGTGACCCCCGGCTGTGGCATTATCTGTCCAGCTAGTGGAGCCCGATGCTGGTGTGAAAAATACGGGGGACCCCTGCTCATTTTGTCCCCCGTATTTTTTGCACCAGCACCAGGCGCAGAGCCCGGTGCTGGTTTTAAAAATACGGGGGATCCATGCCCAATTTTTGCCCGCATTTTTAGAACCAGGACCAGCTCGAAGAGCCCGAGGCTGGTTATGCTTTGGAGGGGGGACCCCACGCCATTTTTTTTCCGGGTTTTTCCCGTTTTTTCCCGTTTTTTTAAATCGCGGCAAAATCCGGCAAATCGGCCAATTTTCGCCCGCGGGACTGTCGAATCCATTTTTCATTGAATATGGTGAATTCCGGCAGCCACCTGTCGGAATTCATATGTCGAATTGTGTCGAATTTAAAAACGGCGATAATTTGCCGCGATTCGCTGTGAATTGCATATACCCCTATAGCTTCTATACTGCTTGTCAGAACACACATGTGTCACAGTTACACCGCTCTGTACTGATATATACAGTAATATATATACTTTTCTATAGCTTTTATACTGCTTGTCAGGACACATATGTGTCACAGTTACACCACTCTGTACTGATATATACAATAATTTTAAATCATTTTCTTTAGCTTCTATACTGCTTGTCAGGACACACATGTGTCACAGTTACACCGCTCTATACTACTACTGATATACAGTAATATATATACCTTTCTATAGCTTCTACACTGCTTGTCAGGACACACATGTGTCAAAGTTACACCGCTCTGTACTGATATATACAATAATTTTAAATCATTTTCTATAGCTTCTATACTGCTTGTCAGGACACACATTTGTCAAAGTTACACCGCTCTGTACTGATATATACAATCATTTTAAATCATTTTCTATAGCTACTATACTGCTTGTCAGGACACATGGTCACAGTTACACTGCTCTGTACTGATATATACAGTAATATATATTCTTTTCTATAGCCTCTATACTGCTTGTCAGGACACAAATGTGTCACAGTTACACCACTCTGTACTACTACTGTTATACAGTTATATATATACTTTTCTATAGCTTCTATACTGCTTGTCAGGACACACGTGTAAAAGTTACACCACTCTGTACTGATATATACAGTAATATATACTTTTCTATAGTTTCTATACTGCTTGTCAGGACACACATGTGTCATAGTTACACCGCTATGTACTGATATATACAATAATTTTAAATAATTTTCTATAGCTTCTATACTGCTTGTCAGGACACACAAGTGTCACAGTTACACCGCTCTGTACTGATATATACAATAATTTAAAATCATTTTCTATAGCTACTATACTGCTTGTCAGTACACACATGTGTCACAGTTACACCACTCTGTACTACTACTTATATACAGTAATATATATAATTTTCTATGGCTTCTATACTGCTTGTCAGGACACACAAGTGTAACAGTTACACCGCTCTGTACTGATATATACAATAATTTTAAATCATTTTCTAAAGCTTCTATACTGCTTGTCGGGACACACATGTGTCACAGTTACACCGCTCTGTACTGATATATACAATAATTTTAAATCATTTTCTATAGCCTCTACACTGCTTGTCAGGACACACATTTGTCACAGTTACACTGCTCTGTACTGATATATACAATCATTTTAAATCATTTTCTTTAGCTTTTATACTGCTCATCAGTACACACATGTGTCACAGTTACACCGCTCTGTACTGATAAATACAATAATTTTAAATAATTTTCTATAGCTTCTATACTGCTTGTCAGGACACAAGTGTAACAGTTACACTGCTCTGTACTGATATATACAGTAATATATACTTTTCTATAGTTTCTATACTGCTTGTCAGGACACACATGTGTCATAGTTACACGGTTCTGTACTGATATATACAATAATTTTAAATCATTTTATATAGCTTCTATACTGCTTGTCAGGACACACATGTGTCAAAGTTACACCGCTCTGTACTGATAAATACTATAATTTTAAATAATTTTCTATAGCTTCTATACTGCTTGTCAGGACACACAAGTTTCACAGTTACACCGCTCTGTACTACTACTGATATACAGTAATGTATGTATTTTTATATAGCTTCTATACTGCTAGTCAGGACACACATGTGTCACAGTTTCAACGCTATGTACTAATATATACATTAATTTTAAATCATTTTCTATAGCTTCTATAATGCTTGTAAGGACACACATGTGTCACAGTTACACCGCATTGTACTGCTAAATACAATAATTTTAAATCATTTTCTATAGCTTCTATACTGCTTGTCAGGACACACATGTGTCATAGTTACACCACTCTGTACTGATATATACAATAATTTGAACTCATTTTCTATAGCTTCTATACTGCTTGTCAGGACACACATGTGTCACAGTTACACCGCTCTGTACTGATATATACAATAATTTGAAATCATTTTCTATAGCTTCTATACTGCTTGTCAGGACACATGGTTCACATATACACTGCTCTGTACTGATATATACAGTAATATATATACTTTTCTATAGCTTCTATACTGCTTGTCAGGACACACATGTGTCACAGTTACACCGCTCTGTACTACTACTGATATACAGTAATATATATACTTTTCTATAGCTTCTATACTGCTTTTCAGGACACACATGTGTCACAGTTACACCGCTCTGTACTGATATATACAATAATTTCAAATCATTTTCTATAGCTTCTATACTTCTTGTCAGGACACACATGTGTCACATATACACCGCTCTGTACTGATATATACAGTAATATATATACTTTTCTATAGCTTCTATACTGCTTGTCAGGACACACATGTGTCACAGTAACACCGCTCTGTACTACTACTAATATACAGTAATATATATAATTTTCTATAGCTTCTATACTGCTTGTCAGGACACATATATGTCACAGCTACAACGCTCTGTACTGATACATACAATCATTTTAAATCATTTTCTATAGCTTCTATACTGCTTGTCAGGACACACATGTGTCACAGTTACACCGCTCTGTACTACTACTGATATACAATAATATATATACTTTTCTAAAGCTTCTATACTGCTTTTCAGGACACACATGTGTCACAGTTACACCGCTCTGTACTGATACATACAATCATTTTAAATCATTTTCTATAGCTTCTATACTGCTCGTCAGGACACACATGTGTCACAGTTCCACCGCTCTGTACTGATATATACAATAATTTTAAATCATTTTCTATAGCTTCTATACTGTTTGTCAGGACACACGTGTCACAGTTAAACCGCTCTGTACTGATATATACAATAATTTTAAATCATTTTCTATAGCTTCTATACTGCTTGTCAGGATACATGGTCACAGTTTCACTGCTCTGTACTGATGTATACATTAATATATATACTTTTCTATAGCTTCTATCCTGCTTGTCAGGACACATATGTGTCACAGTTACACCGCTCTGTACTGATATTTACAATAATTTTAGAATCATTTTCTATAGCTTCTATACTGCTTGTCAGGACACACATGTGTCACAGTTACACCGCTCTGTACTGATACATACAATCATTTTAAATCATTTTCTATAGCTTCTATACTGCTCGTCAGGACACACATGTGTCACAGTTCCACCGCTCTGTACTGATATATACAATAATTTTAAATCATTTTCTATAGCTTCTATAGTGTTTGTCAGGACACACGTGTCACAGTTAAACCGCTCTGTACTGATATATACAGTAATATATATACTTTTCTATAGCTTCTATACTGCTTGTCAGGACACACATGTGTCACAGTAACACCGCTCTGTACTACTACTAATATACATTAATATATATAATTTTCTAATGCTTCTATACTGCTTGTCAGGACACATATATGTCACAGCTACAACGCTCTGTACTGATATATACATTAATTTTTAATCATTTGCTATAGCTTCTATACTGTTTGTCATGACACACATGTGTCACAGTTACAGCGCTCTGTACCGATATGTACAATAATTTTAAATAATTTTCTATAGCTTCTATACTGCTTGTCAGGATACATGGTCACAGTTTCACTGCTCTGTACTGATGTATACATTAATATATATACTTTTCTAAAGCTTCTATACTGCTTTTCAGGACACACATGTGTCACAGTTACACCGCTCTGTACTGATACATACAATCATTTTAAATCATTTTCTATAGCTTCTATACTGCTCGTCAGGACACACATGTGTCACAGTTCCACCGCTCTGTACTGATATATACAATAATTTTAAATCATTTTCTATAGCTTCTATACTGTTTGTCAGGACACACGTGTCACAGTTAAACCGCTCTGTACTGATATATACAATAATTTTAAATCATTTTCTATAGCTTCTATACAGCTTGTCAGGATACATGGTCACAGTTTCACTGCTCTGTACTGATGTATACATTAATATATATACTTTTCTATAGCTTCTATACTGCTTGTCAGGACACATATGTGTCACAGTTACACCGCTGTGTACTGATATTTACAATAATTTTAGAATCATTTTCTATAGCTTCTATACTGCTTGTCAGGACACACATGTGTCACAGTTACACCGCTCTGTACTGATACATACAATCATTTTAAATCATTTTCTATAGCTTCTATACTGCTCGTCAGGACACACATGTGTCACAGTTCCACCGCTCTGTACTGATATATACAATAATTTTAAATCATTTTCTATAGCTTCTATACTGTTTGTCAGGACACACGTGTCACAGTTAAACCGCTCTGTACTGATATATACAGTAATATATATACTTTTCTATAGCTTCTATACTGCTTGTCAGGACACACATGTGTCACAGTAACACCGCTCTGTACTACTACTAATATACAGTAATATATATAATTTTCTATAGCTTCTATACTGCTTGTCAGGACACATATATGTCACAGCTACAACGCTCTGTACTGATATATACATTAATTTTTAATCATTTGCTATAGCTTCTATACTGCTTGTCATGACACACATGTGTCACAGTTACAGCGCTCTGTACCGATATGTACAATAATTTTAAATAATTTTCTATAGCTTCTATACTGCTTGTCAGGATACATGGTCACAGTTTCACTGCTCTGTACTGATGTATACATTAATATATATACTTTTCTATAGCTTCTATACTGCTTGTCAGGACACATATGTGTCACAGTTACACCGCTCTGTACTGATATTTACAATTATTTTAGAATCATTTTCTATAGCTTCTATACTGCTTGTCAGGACACACATGTGTCACAGTTACACCGCTCTCTACTGATATAAGCAATAATTTTAAATCATTTTCTATAGCTTCTATACTGCTTGTCAGAACACACATGTGTCACAGTTACACTGCTCTGTACTGATAAATACAGTAATATATATACTTTTCCATAGTTTCTATACTGCTTGTCAGGACACACATGTGTCACAGTTACACCGCTCTGTACTGATATATACAATAATTTGAAATCATTTTCTATAGCTTCTATACTGCTTGTCAGGACACATGGTCACAGATACACTGCTCTGTACTGATATATACAGTAATATATATATTTTCTATAGCTTCTATACTGCTTGTCAGGACACACATGTGTCACAGTTACACCGCTCTGTACTACTACTGATATACAGTAATATATATACTTTTCTATAGCTTCTATACTGCTTTTCAGGACACACATGTGTCACAGTTACACCGCTCTGTACTGATATATACAATAATTTCAAATAATTTTCTATAGCTTCTATACTGCTTGTCAGGACACACATGTGTCACAGTAACACCGCTCTGTACTGATATATACAATAATTTTAAATAATTTTCTTAAGCTTCTATACTGCTTGTCAGGACACACATGTGTCACAGTTACACCGCTCTGTACTGATATATACAGTAATATATATACTTTTTTATAGCTTCTATACTGCTTGTCAGGACACACATTTGTCACAGTTTCACCGCTCTGTACTACTACTGATATACAGTAATATATATAATTTTCTATAGCTTCTATACTGCTTGTCAGGACACACATATGTCACAGTTACAATGCTCTGTACTGATATAAACATTAATTTTTAATCATTTGCTATAGCTTCTATACTGCTTGTCAGGACACACATGTGTTACAGTCACACCGCTCTGTACTGATATATACAATAATTTTCAATTATTTTCTATAGCTTCTATACTGCTTGTCAGGACACACAAGTGTCACAGTTACACCGCTCTGTACTGATATATACAATAATTTTAAATCATTTTCTATAGCTTCTATACTGCTTGTCAGGACACACATGTGTCACAGTTACACCGCTCTGTACTACTACTGATATACAGTAATATATATAATTTTCTATAGCTTCTATGCTGCTTGTCAGTACACACATGTGTCACAGTTACAACGCTCTGTACTGATATATACATTAATTTTATATAATGTTCTATAGCTTCTATACTGCTTGTCAGGACACACATGTGTCACAGTTACACCACTCTGTACTGATATATACAATAATTTTAAATCATTTTCTATAGCTGTTATACTGCTTGTCAGGACACACATGTGTCACAGTTACACCGCTCTGTACTGATATATACAATAATTTTAAATAATTTTCTATAGCTTCTATACTGCTTGTCAGGACACACATGTGTCACAGTTACACCGCTAAGTACTTATATATACAATAATTTTAAATAATTTTCTATAGCTTCTATACTGCTTGTCAGGACACTCATGTGTCACAGTTACACCGCTCTGTACTGATATATACAGTAATATATATACTTTTCTATTGCTTCTATACTGCTTGTCAGGACACACATTTGTCACAGTTTCACCGCTCTGTACTACTACTTATAAACAGTAATATATATAATTTTCTATAGCTTCTATACTGCTTGTCAGGACACACATATGTCACAGTTACAACGCTCTGTACTGATATAACCATTAATTTTTAATCATTTTCTATAGCTTCTATACTGCTTGTCAGGACACACATTTCTCACAGTTTCACCGCTCTGTACTACTACTGATATACAGTAATATATATAATTTTCTATAGCTTCTATACTGCTTGTCATGACACACATGTGTCACAGTTACACCGCTCTGTACTTATATATAATAATTTTAAATAATTTTATATAGCTTCTATAATGCTTGTCAGGACACATGGTCACAGTTACACTGCTCTGTACTGATATATACAGTAATATATATATTTTCTATAGCTTCTATACTGCTTGTCAGAACACATATGTGTCACAGTTACACCGCTCTGTACTACTACTTATGTACAGTAATATATATACTTTTCTATAACTTATATACTGCTTGTCAGGACACACATGTGTCACAGTTACACCGCTCTGTACTGATATATACAATCATTTTAAATTATTTTCTATAACTTCTATACTGCTCGTCAGGACACACATGTGTCACAGTTATACCGCTCTGTACTGATATATACAATAAATTCAAATCATTTTCTATAGCTTCTATACTGCTTGTCAGGACACACGTGTCACAGTTACACCGCTCTGTACTGATATATACTGTAATATATATACTTTTCTATAGTTTCTATACTGCTTGTCAGGACACACATGTGTCACAGTTACACCGCTCTGTACTGATATATACAATAATTTTAAAATCATTTTCTAAAGCTTCTATACTGCTTGTCAGGACACACATGTGTCACAGTTACACCGCTCTGTACTAATATATACAATAATTTTAAATCATTTTCTATAGCTTCTTTACTGCTTGTCAGGACAAACGTGTCACAGTTACACCGCTCTGTACTGATATATACAGTAATATATATACTTTTCTATAGTTTCTATACTGCTTGACAGGACACACATGTGTCACAGTTACACCGCTCTGTACTGATATATACAATAATTTTAAATAATTTTCTATAGCTTCTATACTGCTTGTCAGGACACACATGTGTCACAGTTACACAGCTCTGTACTGATATATACAATAATTTTAAATCATTTTCTATAGCTTCTATACTGCTTGTCAGGACACACATGTGTCACAGTTACACCGCTCTCTACTGATATAAGCAATAATTTTAAATCATTTTCTATAGCTTCTATACTGCTTGTCAGAACACACATGTGTCACAGTTACACTGCTCTGTACTGATAAATACAGTAATATATATACTTTTCCATAGTTTCTATACTGCTTGTCAGGACACACATGTGTCACAGTTACACCGCTCTGTACTGATATATACATTAATTTTTAATCATTTGCTATAGCTTCTATACTGCTTGTCAGGACACACATGTGTTACAGTCACACCGCGCTGTACTGAGATATACAATAATTTTAAATTATTTTCTATAGCTTCTATACTGCTTGTCAGGACACACAAGTGTCACAGTTACACCGCTCTGTACTGATATATACAATAATTTTAAATAATTTTCTATAGCTTCTATACTGCTTGTCAGGACACACATGTGTCACAGTTACACCGCTCTGTACTGATATATACAATTATTTTAGAATCATTTTCTATAGCTTCTATACTGCTTGTCAGGACACACATGTGTCACAGTTACACCGCTCTCTACTGATATAAGCAATAATTTTAAATCATTTTCTATAGCTTCTATACTGCTTGTCAGAACACACATGTGTCACAGTTACACTGCTCTGTACTGATAAATACAGTAATATATATACTTTTCCATAGTTTCTATACTGCTTGTCAGGACACACATGTGTCACAGTTACACCGCTCTGTACTGATATATACAATAATTTGAAATCATTTTCTATAGCTTCTATACTGCTTGTCAGGACACATGGTCACAGATACACTGCTCTGTACTGATATATACAGTAATATATATATTTTCTATAGCTTCTATACTGCTTGTCAGGACACACATGTGTCACAGTTACACCGCTCTGTACTACTACTGATATACAGTAATATATATACTTTTCTATAGCTTCTATACTGCTTTTCAGGACACACATGTGTCACAGTTACACCGCTCTGTACTGATATATGCAATAATTTCAAATAATTTTCTATAGCTTCTATACTGCTTGTCAGGACACACATGTGTCACAGTAACACCGCTCTGTACTGATATATACAATAATTTTAAATAATTTTCTTAAGCTTCTATACTGCTTGTCAGGACACACATGTGTCACAGTTACACCGCTCTGTACTGATATATACAGTAATATATATACTTTTTTATAGCTTCTATACTGCTTGTCAGGACACACATTTGTCACAGTTTCACCACTCTGTACTACTACTGATATACAGTAATATATATAATTTTCTATAGCTTCTATACTGCTTGTCAGGACACACATATGTCACAGTTACAATGCTCTGTACTGATATAAACATTAATTTTTAATCATTTGCTATAGCTTCTATACTGCTTGTCAGGACACACATGTGTTACAGTCACACCGCTCTGTACTGATATATACAATAATTTTCAATTATTTTCTATAGCTTCTATACTGCTTGTCAGGACACACAAGTGTCACAGTTACACCGCTCTGTACTGATATATACAATAATTTTAAATCATTTTCTATAGCTTCTATACTGCTTGTCAGGACACACATGTGTCACAGTTACACCGCTCTGTACTACTACTGATATACAGTAATATATATAATTTTCTATAGCTTCTATGCTGCTTGTCAGTACACACATGTGTCACAGTTACAACGCTCTGTACTGATATATACATTAATTTTATATAATGTTCTATAGCTTCTATACTGCTTGTCAGGACACACATGTGTCACAGTTACACCACTCTGTACTGATATATACAATAATTTTAAATCATTTTCTATAGCTGTTATACTGCTTGTCAGGACACACATGTGTCACAGTTACACCGCTCTGTACTGATATATACAATAATTTTAAATAATTTTCTATAGCTTCTATACTGCTTGTCAGGACACACATGTGTCACAGTTACACCGCTAAGTACTTATATATACAATAATTTTAAATAATTTTCTATAGCTTCTATACTGCTTGTCAGGACACTCATGTGTCACAGTTACACCGCTCTGTACTGATATATACAGTAATATATATACTTTTCTATTGCTTCTATACTGCTTGTCAGGACACACATTTGTCACAGTTTCACCGCTCTGTACTACTACTGATAAACAGTAATATATATAATTTTCTATAGCTTCTATACTGCTTGTCAGGACACACATATGTCACAGTTACAACGCTCTGTACTGATATAACCATTAATTTTTAATCATTTTCTATAGCTTCTATACTGCTTGTCAGGACACACATTTCTCACAGTTTCACCGCTCTGTACTACTACTGATATACAGTAATATATATAATTTTCTATAGCTTCTATACTGCTTGTCATGACACACATGTGTCACAGTTACACCGCTCTGTACTTATATATAATAATTTTAAATAATTTTATATAGCTTCTATAATGCTTGTCAGGACACATGGTCACAGTTACACTGCTCTGTACTGATATATACAGTAATATATATATTTTCTATAGCTTCTATACTGCTTGTCAGAACACATATGTGTCACAGTTACACCGCTCTGTACTACTACTTATGTACAGTAATATATATACTTTTCTATAACTTATATACTGCTTGTCAGGACACACATGTGTCACAGTTACACCGCTCTGTACTGATATATACAATCATTTTAAATTATTTTCTATAACTTCTATACTGCTCGTCAGGACACACATGTGTCACAGTTATACCGCTCTGTACTGATATATACAATAAATTCAAATCATTTTCTATAGCTTCTATACTGCTTGTCAGGACACACATGTCACAGTTACACCGCTCTGTACTGATATATACTGTAATATATATACTTTTCTATAGTTTCTATACTGCTTGTCAGGACACACATGTGTCACAGTTACACCGCTCTGTACTGATATATACAATAATTTTAAAATCATTTTCTAAAGCTTCTATACTGCTTGTCAGGACACACATGTGTCACAGTTACACCGCTCTGTACTAATATATACAATAATTTTAAATCATTTTCTATAGCTTCTTTACTGCTTGTCAGGACAAACGTGTCACAGTTACACCGCTCTGTACTGATATATACAGTAATATATATACTTTTCTATAGTTTCTATACTGCTTGACAGGACACACATGTGTCACAGTTACACCGCTCTGTACTGATTTATACAATAATTTAAAATCATTTTCTATAGCTTCTATACTGCTTGTCAGGACACACATGTGTCACAGTTACACCACTCTGTACTACTAATGATATACAGTAATATATATAATTTTCTATAGCTTCTATGCTGCTTGTCAGTACACACATGTGTCACAGTTACAACGCTCTGTACTGATATATACATTAATTTTATATAATTTTCTATAGCTTCTATACTGCTTGTCAGGACACACATGTGTCACAGTTACACCGCTCTGTACTGATATATACATTAATTTTTAATCATTTGCTATAGCTTCTATACTGCTTGTCAGGACACACATGTGTTACAGTCACACCGCGCTGTACTGAGATATACAATAATTTTAAATTATTTTCTATAGCTTCTATACTGCTTGTCAGGACACACAAGTGTCACAGTTACACCGCTCTGTACTGATATATACAATAATTTTAAATAATTTTCTATAGCTTCTATACTGCTTGTCAGGACACACATGTGTCACAGTTACACCGCTCTGTACTGATATATACAATAATTTTAAATCATTTTCTATAGCTTCTATACTGCTTGTCAGGACACACATGTGTCACAATTACTCCGCTCTGTACTGATATATACAATCATTTTAAATCATTTTCTATAGCTTCTATACGGCTCGTCAGGACACACATGTGTCACAGTAACACCGCTCTGTACTGATATATACAATAATTTTAAATCATTTTCTATAGCTTCTATACTGCTTGTCAGGACACACCTGTCACAGTTACACCGCTCTGTACTGATATATACAGTAATATATATACTTTTCTATAGTTTCTATACGGCTCGTCAGGACACACATGTGTCACAGTTACACCGCTCTGTACTGATATATACAATAATTTTAAATCATTTTCTATAGCTTCTATACTGCTTGTCAGGACACACCAGTCACAGTTACACCGCTCTGTACTGATATATACAGTAATATATATACTTTTCTATAGTTTCTATACTGCTTGTCAGGACACACATGTGTCACAGTTACACCGCTCTGTACTGATATATACAATAATTTTAAATAATTTTCTATAGCTTCTATACTGCTTGTCAGGACACACATATGTCACAGTTACACCGCTTTGTACTACTACTGATATACAGTAATATATATAATTTTCTATAGCTTCTATGCTGCTTGTCAGTACACACATGTGTCACAGTTACAACGCTCTGTACTGATATATACATTAATTTTATATAATTTTATATAGCTTCTATACTGCTTGTCAGGACACACATGTGTCACAATTACACCGCTCTGTACTGATATATACAATAATTTTAAATCATTTTCTATAGCTTCTATACTGCTTGTCAGGACACACATGTGTCACAGTTACACCGCTCTGTACTGATATATACAATAATTTTAAATAATTTTCTATAGCTTCTATACTGCATGTCAGGACACACATGTGTCACAGTTACACCGCTCTGTACTGATATATTCAATAATTTGAAATCATTTTCTATAGCTTCTATACTGCTTGTCAGGACACATGGTCACAGATACACTGCTCTGTACTGATATATACAGTAATATATATACTTTTCTATAGCTTATATTCTGCTTGTCAGGACACACATGTGTCACAGTTACACCGCTCTGTACTACTACTGATATACAGTAATATATATACTTTTCTATAGCTTCTATACTGCTTTTCAGGACACACATGTGTCACAGTTACACCGCTCTGTACTGATATATACAATAATTTCAAATCATTTTCTATAGCTTCTATACTGCTTGTCAGGACACACATGTGTCACAGTTACACCGCTCTGTACTGATATATACAATCATTTTAAATAATTTTCTATAGCTTCTATACTGCTTTTCAGGACACACATGTGTCACATTAACACCGCTCTTTACTGATATATACAATAATTTTAAATCATTTTCTATAGCTTCTATACTGCTTGTCAGGACACACATGTGTCACAGTTACACCGCTCTGTACTGATATATACAGTAATATATATACTTTTCTATAGCTTCTATACTGCTTGTCAGGACACATATTTGTCACAGTTTCACCGCTCTGTACTACTACTGATATACAGTAATATATATAATTTTCTATAGCTTCTATACTGCTTGTCAGGACACACATATGTCACAGTTACAACGCTCTGTACTGATATAAACATTAATTTTTAATCATTTGCTATAGCTTCTATACTGCTTGTCGTGACACACATGTGTCACAGTTACACCGCTCTGTACTGATATATAATAATTTTAAATCATTGTATATAGCTTCTATATTGCTTGTCAGGACACACATGTGTCACAGTTACACCGCTCTGTACTGATATATACAGTAATATATATACTTTTCTATAGCATCTATACTGCTTGTCAGGACACACATGTGTCACAGTTACACCGCTCTGTACTACTACTGATATACAGCAATATATATAATTTTCTATAGCTTCTATACTGCTTGTCAGGACACACAAGTGTCACAGTTACACCACTCTGTACTGATATATACAATAATTTTAAATCATTTTCTATAGCTTCTATACTGCTTGTCAGGACACACATTTGTCACAGTTACACCGCTCTGTACTGATATATACAATAGTTTTAAATCATTTTCTATAGCTTCTATACTGCTTGTCTGGACACACGTGTCACAGTAACACCGCTCTATACTGATATATACAATAATTTTAAATAATTTTCTATAGCTTCTATACTGCTTGTCAGGACACATGGTCACAGTTACACTGCATTGTACTGATATATACTGTGATATATATACTTTTCTATAGCTTCTATACTGGTTGTCATGACACACATGTGTCACAGTTACACCACTCTTGTCAGGAATCGGCGGTCAGCTGCATCTCACTAACCAGCGCGCTGGTGTGCTGGCCTCCGGAGGTCATGGCCCCAGTCGCGGCTGTATGGATGCACTGACCGCGAGCGTCATCTCCCGTGTCGCTGAGTACCCCTGAGTCTGGTCCTGTGTTTGTGTTCCGCTGTGTGTCGGCATCCGGTCCGTGTGGATGCTGCTATGTTTCCTGCACTCAGCTAATCCCGGCAACTAATCCAGCCCTGTGTTTCCAGCCAGAACACTGCGACCAATCACTGCAGAGCAAGGGGTATAAGTTCCTGTCCGGGGCTCACTCTCATCGCCTCGGACAACGAGTCACATACCCTGGGGTATATTTACAAAGATTCATGTTTTGGCCATTTTGAAGGGTGTTTGAACTCAAATGGTGCATTTTACTGCAACTTTTTGAATCCTGATACGATCATTCACTAAGCTGCCAAGTTTTGCACAATCGCTTTTTCCAATGTCAATGTGATTTGTAATATCAGGCAGTGTTTTACGGGAGTGATGAGTAAAACACTGCCTGACAAAACACAAGGAATCCCGGCCGGATCTGTGAGATCCGTGCAGGGCTTCATTGTGTACCGTAAAAAGTTGATTAAAGTCTTTAAAAATCTGAAAAAAATTGCGTGGGGTCCCCCCTTTTAAGCACAACCAGCCTCGGGCTCTTTGAGCCGGTCCTGGTTGAAAAATATGGGAACTTTGCGGTCAGCGGTGAGGTTACTTTCGGGCAACCGCTGACCGCAAAGTTCCCACCATTGGCTACAATGGAGCGCATAGGCGCTACATTGTATCTGTGCCGTGTGCTGCCTCACAGACACTACAGGAGCACACAGCCAATCAGGAGAGTGCCACGACATGGCGCTCCCTGATTGGCTGAAGGGACCCTCTTTGACAGGAGTCAGGGGGGGTCCTGGCAGTCGGGGAAAGGGGTCCCATGTGTAAACATGGGACCCCTTTCAGTGCGTGGTCGGGTTTCCATTTTATTATTTTGCCAAGTACGTGGATTATACAAAGGTTTGATTCTACACTGGATTATGTGAGTATAATTTTTTTTACAGGTACCCCAAGGATTCTACATGGAGAAGAGTACCGAGCCTCGTGGGAACATAGGTAAGTATGTGTGTATGGAGGTGTGCATGTATGTAATAAACTTATACTTTCACGGTGTGTTTGTCCTGTTTTTTTGGGTATTTTTTTAGTAGTAGTACTACAGGTACCAGTGGGCCCGGTTTTCCACCGCATGCTGGTACTTGTGATTCTCCAAGTACCAGCTTGCGGGGGAGGCTTGCTGGGACTTGTAGTACTGCTACTGAAAACAATATTCACATTTTTTCACAAGGCTATCAGCCCCCCATCCGCCGCCCTTGGATGGGGGGGACAGCTCGGGCTTTACCCCTGGCCCTTGGGTGGCTGGAGGGGGAGGGACCCCTTGATTTAAGCGTCCCCACTCCTCCAGGGTACCCCGGCCAGGGGTGACTAGTTGGGTATGTAATGCCAGGGTCGCAGGGACCAGTATAAAAGTGTCCCCCGGCTGTGGCATTATGTACCTGGCTAGTGGAGCCCGGTGCTGGTTTCAAAAATACGGGGGACCCCTACGCTTTTTGTCCCCCGTATTTTTGGAACCAGGACCAGGCGCAGAGCCCGGTGCTGGTTGATTAAATATGGGGGAACCCCTGTCATTTTTTTCCCCATATTTTTTCAACCAGGACCGGCTCAAAGAGCCCGAGGCTGGTTGTGCTTAGGAGGGGGGACCCCACGCAATTTTTTTTCAGTTTTTACACTAAACAGACCCTTTCCCATAGATAACCATGCACAGATCTCACTGATCCGTGCATGGTTATCCAAACTCGACTGGAAAAAGCAGGTCTATTTTTTTGCTGATTTTTTTAACGAATCGAAAAAAAAACAGACCCGCACTTGAGCACTCAGAAACTAACACCCAAATACGAATGAATAGTGAATGCCCGTATTCTATGAAATAACAGCCGCGTTTGACCGATGGTCTATTCATTCGTATTTCTGAACGTTGTCATTCAAACCATTACAAATAGTCCAAACACTGCCGAGATTGATGCTTAATGAATTCCCGGATTGGGACTTAGAAAAAAAAAACACAAATCGGACAAACTCGGATTTTTAGTAAATACTGGCCACTGTGTCTAGTTCTCTCAGTTCCTGCATTCCTGTTTCCAGCATTCCCCTGTGGATACTTCATTTGTTCCAGCTTCCATTTCTACAGCTCTCCTGTTACTCCGGACTTCAGCTACATCCAGCTTCAAACCCATTAGCAGTAAGAGACTCTCCTCAGGTGTTCTTTCTCATTACTTACCTGTGCACTAATTGTCAGCATACCATCTGTGCTACTCAGCCGTATAACATCTACTGGCTTAGAGACTGTCTCCTGCTTTAGCCTAAGTGTGGCTATATGGACTTGTGCTTTACAGAGACTGTGAGTTACTCATATATTCCGGAGTTCTGCTTTCCTAACCATTATCAGTTTACCCTGTGTTATTCAGAGACTGTGTATTTCCAAATACTACTGGAGTTCTGTTATTTCACCTGCATTCATTATCAAGTTATTTCACGTTCTGCCGCAAGAGACGTTTATGTTGTTTGGATTCAGTTACCTGTCACAGTTTTCCACATTACCGGTTTCCATTGTATTCAGTATTATACCACCTGCTTTGCATTAATAAATATTAGCGCTTATGCGCAGGACTTTCATACTGCCTCCCCGCTTTGTGCCTCGCACCAACACTGACCCACTAGAGCCCCCGCCGGGGACAGACAAAACCAGAGACCTGACAGCTCTGTACTGATATATACAATAATTTTTAATCATTTTCTATAGATTCTATACAGCTTGTCAGGACACACATGTGTCACAGTTACACTGCTCTGTACTGATATATACAATAATTTTTAGTCATTTTCTATAGCTTCTATACTGCTTGTCAGGACACACATGTGTCACAGTTACACTGCTCTGTACTGATATATACAATAATTTTAAATTATTTTCTATAACTTCTATACTGCTTGTCAGGACACATGGTCACAGTTACACTGCTCTATACTGATATATACAGTAATATATATACTTTTCTATAGCTTCTATACTGCTTGTCAGGACACACATGTGTCACAGTTACACCGCTCTGTACTACTACTGATATACAGTAATATATATACTTTTCTATAGCTTCTATACTGCTTGTCAGGACACATGGGTCACAGTTACACTGCTCTGTCTGTACTGAAATATACAATAATATATATATACTTTTCTATAGCTTCTAATATTACAGTGCAGCATTTTGGTGACTAACAGTATATAGTTGTACAGTAGGCCATTGCTGTATCTTGCAGCTCTGTGTCACTGCAAGTATCCATCCATTCCATTTTCTTCCAGTGATTTGGACCAATAATACTATTGATTAGAAGTTAGAACAAATAATTTTAGTGATTTTGTCATTTTCTTCCACTGATTTGGACCAATAATACCATTGATTAGAACGAATAATTCCAGTGATTTTGTCATTTTCTTCCAGTGATTTGGACCAATAATACCATTGATTAGAACGAATAATTCCAGTGATTTTTTCATTTTCTTCCAGTGATTTGGACCAATAATACCATTGATTAGAATGAATAATTCCAGTGATTTTTTCATTTTCTTCCAGTGATTTGGACTAATAATACCATTGATTAGAATGAATAATTCCTGTGATATTGAGGTGTTTGTGTCACTTACCTTAGCCATACCGCGACCACAGTGCACCTCTTTTTCTCTTTTCTTTGCATCATGTGCTGTTTAGGGCCAATTTTTTTAAATGCCATCCTGTCTGACACTGCAGTGCCACTCCTAGATGGGCCAGGTGTTTGTGCCGCTCTCTTGGGTCACTTTGCTTAGTCATCCAGCGACCTTGGTGCAAATTTTAGGACTAAAAATAGTATTGTGAGGTGTGAGGTGTTCAGAATAGACAGGAAATGAGTGGAAATTGTGGTTATTGAGGTTTATAATACTATAGGATCAAAATTACCCCCAAATTCTATGATTTAAGCTGTTTTTGAGGTGTTTTTGAAAAAAAAACACCCGAATCCGACAAAAAAATTTCAGGGAGGTTTTGCCAAAATGCGTCCGAATCCAAAACACGGCCGCGGAACCGAATCCAAAACCAAAACACAAAACCCGAAAATGTCTGGTGCACATCTCTAGTTAGAACTGCTTCTCTGTTAATATAATCATTAATTAATCAAAAAATCAACAATCAATCAATTAAATCAATCAATGTCATGCTTTATTTATCTTCCACAATACCTGTATTCCAGGTCCATCTCTCTGTTTGTCTTTCGTTTATACAGTAGTTACTGTACAACTACTTATCTGTTTAATAATCATCAATCAATCAATCAATCAATCAAATCAATCAATTAATGGCATGCTTTACCTGGCTCCCATACTACATGTTTGCCAGGGCCATGTCACTGTTTATGTCTTTATAGTAATAACTGCTTTTCTGTCCATAAAATCAATCAATCAATCAACCAATCAATCAATGCTTTACCTGGCTTCTAATCCATAAATAGTACTAAATACTCTACCTCCATTTACCTGTACTGGCCTGGTGCCTCTGATCTAGCTCTTGATTAATGAAAACATTTTATGGGGTATTATAGTTTATTTAAACCACAATCCTGACTGCCTCTGCTGTGCCACTATATTGTTTTATAAATGTGCTATATTCTTTTAAAATGCCATGTGTTTGTTTGTGCCTCTGCTCTGTCATTTAATTTAGCCAGTAAGTACGCTGCAGGCTTTAGCCAATATTGGTGAAAGTAATATTGTTAGCTGTGATATCAAAATTGACTGGAAATAACTGGAAAAAAATAGGTCCAAATGACATGATTTTAGCTGTTGTTATCAATTGTAAAGAAATCCCAAACCAAACCCAAATCCAAATCAAAACACTTGAAGGTGGCATTGCCAAAACTAAAACACAGCTCTCTTTGCATACTGTATCTCTGGTACAACTACATTTATATTTTTGCATGCAGGGTGAATATTGTCTACTTTTGCATGGGGTTGGGTATGGGTGACCGGTGGGCGGGATCCCGGCGGTCAGCATACAGATGCTGGGATACCAGATGCCAGAATGCCAACAAGGGGGCAACTCCAATGAAGGACACCCATGAGTGGGAATACTCCTGGGCCTCTTGCTGAAATTTTGGTGGCTGGGATACCAGCGTCAATATGCTGATCTCCTAGATCCTGACCGCCACGAATCATAACTACATCTCTTTGCATGTACCCCACACATTCCTAAAAAAGGTGTGGGGAAACTATGACTGCACACTGTATTTTTAAATTTAAGACCAGCTACCATGCTGAGGCTATTTAAATGTAAGACTTGGATACATTTATATAATGTGTTAGTATCAGAGATGTTAGGGACCCATGTAATAAAGTTCGCCTAAACCTGGTGGATGGGCCCCCATATTTGGCCAAATTATAATCTTATAATCCATGTTAATTGTAAGAGTTAAGAAAAATAATTTTGACTATCAGTATTCTTAGTGCTTAGAGTGTGCACTGGCATTTTTCTTATCCTACATATTCTAGCCAGCTTTATTTTACATTGCAATTTAGATTTTTGTTCGGATACATCCTTTTCAAATTGATATCTCTCTGCACATTTTGAATCTGCCCAACGTGCAGTGCAACATGGTGCAGCATGGTTTTGCCAAGTTGTACAGAAACTTGCGTATGACTTCATACTGTATATGCTTTACTAAGATTTAACTAAAGGTACAAAACTAGAGGAAGCTACAGATGTGTCCTCATACATCAATACCGTAGTCATTCCAGACAGCCTTTCTCAGTGTGCCAATTCCTGTGAGACTCTGCTAGCACTGGGCATATTTTTGTATCTTTTTGAAAAAATGTATTTTAGTCTCAATGGGAGTCATTCAGAGTTGATCGTAGCTGTGCTAAATTTAGCACAGCTACGATCATCTTCCCAGACATGCGGGGGGACGGCCAGCACAGGGCTAGTCCACCCCGCATGTCAGTCTGGCCCCCCCAGCACAAGTACAAAAGCATTGCACAGCGGCGATCGCATGATCTGGCTACACCTGCATGATCCGGCTACACCTGCATTGGCCGGACCGCGCCTTGAAAACAGCCAATTGCAGAGGCGATCGCAGGGGCGATCACTAGGTAATGATGGCCTTTGGCCATATGGCATGTGCCGATGCACTGCAGCGCCGGCTCATGCGCAGTTCTGACCCAATCGCTGTGCAGTGAACAACTGCAGCATGCGATCGGGTTGGAATGACCCCCAATGTGTGGTGTGGCTAGGATGCACAAGGAGATTGTTATTATTATTTTGATATGGAACATTTGTATATTGTGTCTGACTGAGCCTCTGAAACTGCATATGAAGTGCTTCAATGTAGCAGTTTCAGCTTTTTCCCAATACAAGTTCCACTGTGCCCTGTATGCAGACTCCATCACACACGATATACAGTACAAATGTCACATATCAACTTAATCAGCATAGTCTCCTGTGGTGTCCTAGTTGCATTGCATTGCATCTACAGTAAGATACATTTTTGGCAAAAAAAACCCAGACACTGGCAGAGCTGCACTGGAGCGGAGGGGAGATCCCGACATAATGGGAGGCCAGTAGGAGTAGTACTTGAAAGAACATTGGGGTCCTGCTTCATTATTTAATGGAAATACTTCTGGCTCTTCATTGGTGAATTGTCAGAATGGACAATATGGGATAAGATTTTAACCACAAAGTTGCCGCCGAATTTTGACTTCCTGTTCCGGCCACGTCCGTTTTTAATAAAGTTTTTCAAATAAAAGGAACACATGTGACAAGCTTCATTTTATCCTTGACAAAGAATCTCCGGATTCGAAATGCATTGGAGACTATTGGGAGTAGACACAAGATAACAAGACCCGCCGCTGCCAGAGCCGGACGACACCGGAAGTCGATGCCTGAACTTCCAGTTGAAACAAACAGCGCCCGGAGCGGCAATACAAGCACGTCTGAATGTAGGGTAAGCTAGGGTAAAGCACTCACAACCAAGCCATAAGCAGAACTCTCTTGAATATACCTTAGCAGTGTCTAAGAACTCCCTAACAACTTCAAAGGGCTGTAAACATTTTTACATTGTTTTTAAGTATTGCATTGTCCCAAGTGTCCTTATCTTTCTCTCCCTTCTTCTTTATTCTAGATGAACCCACTGTTCCCTCCTCTTTCTCTCCATTTTCAATTCACAGCTGCAACCGCCATTTTCATTTATTATTATTATTATTATTATTATTAGTACATTTATTACTTATTTTTTATTTTTATTTTTTATTTTCATTCATAAAAAAATTATATTGATTTTTTTTGACACACACAGCACTTGGTAGAAACCCTCCAAAGAGCTGAACTGGACATGGTGACTCACTCGTGGCCAGGCCCAGTGACAAGGGGGTACAAAGGGTACCCCTGTACCAGGCCCCGAGGCTTTGAGGGGCCCCAAGGTGAAGGGGGCACACTACCAGCATAATGTAATAATAATTTTACATTGACAGTAACAACATATTATGCACACCAGCCTGGCCCACACATGGATGCATCACATGTAAAAATATGTTTAAGAGTACAGCGGTGGCCTCCGGCGGTGGCGGTAACCATAATCCCTGGGTCATGGCAATCCTTGTGTCTGACCTGTGACATGTGATGTCACGTGTTACACGCGATGCTACACTCAGCACCACCCACCGTCCCTACCCAATGTCCCTCCCCTGTTTGTCCCTGCCTGCTGTGGCGTTGCATCCTCCTATGAGGAATAGGCAGGCTGTGGACAGACCAGTCCAGGAGAAAGGGAGCAGCAGCCTGATAGACAGGACTGGAACCTGTGGGACAGGATTGTGTTTTGGTGGTGAGTCACTGTCAGTGACATGTTTTTTACTTGAACAGTGAGTAACTATGGACCCCATTTTACAAACAGTTGTACTGCTGTGTTTGAAACTAATTTTCTGTTTACGTGTGACATGAAAAATGGGGGCCATAGGCCACACAAAGTCAGTGCTGCTGGGAAGTATGATGAAAAAAGTAGTTGTTTGTGGTGCACATTGTGACTGGTGGGGGAGGGTTCATCTTTGTGTCACATTGCGCCCCTGAGAGGTCACACTGTCACAGGTCAGCCATTAGCTGTGTGCAATGTGGGGTGCTGGCTGGAGTGTACATCAGATGTGTTGGTCGGGGGGGGGTGAGGGCTTGGGCCTTTTGGGGGGGGACCTGCAGAGATATCAGTGTACCGGGCCCCAATATTTCTGTTGCCGGCCCTACTCGTGGCAGGCATCACAAGCTGCGTGGCATATTGAGGCTAGATGTAGTATCTGTAGTAATGACCATTTTACCCATTAACAAGCCCAAACATTAATGATTTTCTGGCATTTATTAAACTTTACAAACTACAGATATACCCGCATTCATCCCACATGTGAACCGGTCACAGGTGCAATTATGTCACGATTGCGACTATTTGCTGTAAGCTGCGACCCATTTGTGGGAGCAAACACACCATGAGATCCTATGGATCGCGAGTGCGTGCACACTCCCCAGCGCACATTCCCAAGGACACATCTATAATTTATTATTGATTTTACATTAATTTCAAGCTTAATTATATAACTTATTGCTGATATCACATAAGATTCAGCTGTTTGCTAAACCATAACAGGATCATTAATCCAATGCCATTTCAGGGACTTTTAAAACTCATCTGGGGGCATAATTATGAAAAAATTTGAAATGCCTCTAAATTGTGGCAACAAAGAATATTTTTGGGGTACAGTATATGCACAATCCTTCAGTATGCAGGACATAGCATTAGGTAAGTACCTGTCTCAGTGATGGAAAAGAAGTTTGATTATGGGATCACTTCACTTCAATATTTTGGTCCCGACCTTCAAATGGGCATGCAAAAATGTTGCGATGGGCACCATCAGATGTTTTTTCAGCATTGTTACAATAAATTATTTTACAATCACCTCTAAAGGCTTTGTAGTAACTGCTGAATTTTAGATATTATACAGCCATACAGTTTGCAGTTTTCTTTTCTAAAGCTTTGGACAGAACATTATGATGTATCTATCTATCTATCTATCTATCTATCTATCTATATATATATATATATATATATAGATAGATTCAGCAAACAGTGGCACTCACAGGACTTTAAACCATGCAAGAACGGACACGGAGGTGTATGATTGCTAGAAACAGAGACCTCCGTGTCCGTTCTTACATGGTGTAAAGTCCTGTGAGTGCCACGGTTTTCTGATCTGTCTGTATGGTCGGGAGACCAATTGGGAGGCACCTGGGCATCTTTATTATTGTGGAGAGAGTGCCGGCAATTGTACACATGCACACATATATATATATATATATATATATATATATATATATATAGTAGAGAGGTGCGGCGGGCACTTTTTGTGTTTTGGTTTTGGTTCTAATTCCACTTTCGAGTTTTGGTTTTGGCTTGGTTTTGCCAAAATCACCCTTTCGTGTTTTGGTCTTGGTTTTGGATCTGGATGATTTTTGAGAAAACCATAAAAACAGCTAAAATCACAGAATTTGGGGGTAATTTTGCTCCTACGGTATTATTAACCTCAATAATATTCATTTCCACTCATTTCCAGTCTACTCTGAACACCTCACACCTCACAATATTTTTTTTAGGCTTAAAAGTTGCACCGAGGTGGCTGTATGACCAAGCTTAGTGACACAAGTGAGCGGCACAAGCACCTGGCCCATCTAGGAGTGGCACTGCAGTTGCAGACAAGATGGCACTATTCAAATACTAGTCCCCAAATAGCACATAATGCAAAGAAGAAAAAAAGGTGCACCAAGGTTGCTGTATGACTAAGCTAAGCGACACAACCACCTGGCCCATCTAGTAGTGTCACACAGTGGCTGTATGTCGAGAGTGGTCTGCAATTGTTTGGTCCACTGACAGCATCTCCAGCACGCCTCTGTCATTTTTAAAAAATTCTGCAATTTGGTGGATTTATACGGCAGTACCCCAGGACTAATACAGCAGTACCCCTGGACTCATACGGCAGTGTCAGAAAGGATGGTACTTTTCAAAAGCTAGGCCCCAAACAGCACCTCATGCAAAGATGTTGAAAGGTGCAATGAGGTAGCTGTATGACTAAGCCAAGTGACACAAACAATTCCCACTGGAATTATATGACCAAATCACTGGAATTATCCGTCCAAATCTCTGGAATTAAATGGTGAAATCACTGGAATTATACATCCAAATCACTGTAATTATACGTCCAAATCACTGGAATTAAATGGCAAAATCACTGGAATTATACGAACAAATCACTGAAATTAAATGGCAGTTCCACTGGACATATACAGAAGTGTCAGACAGGATGGCACTTTAAAAAAAACTAGTCCCCAAACAGCACATGATGCAAAGAAGAAAAAGAGGTGCAAGATGGAATTGTCCTTGGGCCCTCCCACCCACCCTTATGTTGTATAAACAGGACATGCACACTTTAACAAACCAATCATTTCAGTGACAGGGTCTGCCACACGACTGTGGCTGAAATGATTGGCTTCTTTGGGCCCCCACAAAAAAAGAAGCAATTAATCCCCCCACCAAAAAAGAAGCAATCAATCTCTCCTTGCACAAACTGGCTCTACAGAGACAAGATGTCCACCTCATCCTCATCCTCTGATTCCTCACCCCTTTCACTGTGTACATCCTCCTCCTTCTCACAAAGTATTAATTTGTCCCCACTGGAATCCACCATCACAGGTCCTTCTATACTGTCTGTAGGCAATTGCTAGTAAAGGTCTTCCTGGAGGAATTTATTATTCATTTTGATGAATATCATCTTCTTCACATTTTGTGGAAGTAACCTCCTGCGCCAATCGCTGACAAGGTTACTGGCTGCACTAAACACTCTTTCAGAGTACACACTGGAGGAGGGGCAACTTAAGTAAAATAAAGCCAGTTTGTGCAAGGGCATCCAAATTGCCTCTTTTTCCTGCCAGTATACGTACGGACTGTCTGACATGCCGACTTGGATGCTGTCACTCATATAGTCCTCCACCATTCTTTCAGTGGTGACAGAATCATATGCAGTGACAGTAGACATGTCAGTAATCGTTGGCAGGTCCTTCAGTCCGGACCAGATGTCAGCTTTCGCTCCTGACTGCCCTGCATCACCGCCAGCGGGTGGGCTAGGACATCTTATCCTTTTCTTTGCAGCCCCAGTGCCGGGAGAAATTGAAGGAGGAGCTGTTGATGGGTCACATTCCAATTTACTCACCAGCAGGTCTTTGCACCTCTGCAGACTTGTGTTTGCCAGAAAGAGAGATACAAGTTAGGCTTTAAACCTAGGATCGAGCACGGTGGGCAAAATGTAGTGCTCTAATTTCAACAGATTGACCACCCTTGAATCCTGGCAAAGCGAATGAAGGGATCCATCCACAAGTCCCACATACTTTGCGGAATCGCTCCATCTTAGCTCCTCCTTCAATTTATCCAGCTGCTTCTGCAAAAGCCTGATGAGGGGAATGACCTGACTCAAGCTGGCAGTGTCTGAACTGACTTCACGTGTGGCAAGTTCGAAGGGTTGGAGAAACTTGCACAGGACAGAAATCATTCTCCACTGCACTTGAGTCAGGTGCATTCCCCCTCCTTTGCCTATATCGTAGATGGATGTATAGGCTTGAAAAGCCTTTTGCTTCTCCTCCATCCTTTGAAGCATATAGAGGGTTGAATTCCACCTCATTACCACCTCTTGCTTCAGTTGACGGCAGGGCAGGTTCAGGAGTGTTTGCTGTTGTTCCAGTCTTCGGCATGCGGTGGCAGAATGTCAAAAGTAGCCCGCAATTTTATGGGCCACCGACAGCATCTCCAGTACACCCCTGTCATTTTTTTAAAAATTCTGCACTACCAAATTAATTGTATGTGCAAAACATGGGACGTATTGGAATTTGCACAGATGTAATGCACGCACAATATTGGTGGCGTTGTCCGATTTCACAAATCCCCTGGAGAGTCCAATTTGGGTAAGCCATTCTGAGATGAAGTCCCTCAGTTTCCGTAAGAGGTTGTCAGCTGTGTGCCTCTTACGGAAAGCTGTGATACACAGTGTAGACTGCCAAGGAACGAGTTGGCGTTTGTGAGATGCTGCTACTGTTGCCGCTGCTGTTGTTGCTGCGGGAGGCCATACATCTACCCAGTGTTACAGTCTTATAGTCCTTAGTCTGTCCTGTTCCATTTGTCCACATGTCCGTGGTTAAGTGGACACTGGATACAACCGCATTTTGTAGGATACTGGTGACACTTTTTCTGACGTCTCGGGTACATTCTCGGTATCGCCTGCCCAGAGAAGTGGAACCTAGATGGGATTTGATACCGGGGACACACTATCTCCATCTATTCTCTAAGTCCCACTGAACTAATGGCAGATACCAGACGCACGTCTAACACCAACATGAGTGTCAAGGCCTCAGTTATCCACTTTGCAACAGGATGACTGCTGTCATATTTCATCTTCCTCACAAAGGACTGTTGGACAGTCAATTGCTTACTGGAAGTACTGTAGCACAAGTGGTCTTCTGACTTCCCCTCTGGGATGACGATCGACTCCCAGCAGCAACAACAGCAGCAGCAGCAACAGCAGGCATACCACTCAAGGATCCTCTGGAGTAATCCTGGTTAGTAGAGGACGACTCAGTCTTGACAGTGACATGGCCTGCAGTACTACTGACGTTCCTGACTAAGGAGGAACTTGACGTTGTGGGAGTTGGTGGTGTGGCTTGCAGGAGCTTGGGTACAAGAGGAAGAAGGGATTTAGGTGTCAGTGGACTGCTTACGCTCTTACCCAAAGTTTCACAACTTGACACTGACTTCTGATGAATGTGCAGCAGGTGACGTATAAGGGAGTATGTTCCTAGGTGGTTAACATCCTTACTCCTACTTATTACAGATTGACAGAGGCAACAGATGGCTTGACACCTGTTCACCGGATTTGTGGAGAAATAATTCCAAACCGAAGAGGTGGCTTTTTTGGTAGTTTGCCCAGGCATCACAATGGGCTTCTTTGTCCCAAGGACAACAGGTGTTTCCCCCGGTGCCTGACTTAAACAAACCACATCACCATCAGAATCCTCATCATCACCTTCCTCCTCAGCACCAGCAACACCCCTATCTTCATCCTGGTGTACATCAACAGTGACATCTTCAATTTCAATATCAGGAACTGGACTGTGGGTGCTCCTACCAGCACTTGCAGGGTGTGGAAGGAGCCACCTCTTCCCATCTAGTGTTGGGAAGGTCAGGCATCGCAACCGCCGACACACTTGGTCTCTCCTTGGGGATTTGTGATACCATCTCAGAACGCACAGTTCTTTTCTGTGCTCTTTCCAGCTTAACTCTTTTAATTTTTCTAGCGGGAGGATGAGGGCTTCCATCGTCATGTGAAGCTGAACCACTAGTCATGAACATAGTCCAGGGCCTCAGCCGTTCCTTGCCACTCCGTGTCGTAAATGGCATATCGGCAAGTTTTTGTTTCTCCTCAGACCATTTAAATTTATTTTTTGGGGTCTTTTTACTGAACTTCGGCTTTTTGGATTTTACGAGCCCTCTACTATCACAATGGGCATCGGCTTTGGCAGACGACGTTGATGGCATTTCATTATTTATGTCATGGCTAGTCGCAGCAGCTTCAGCACTAGGAGGAAGTGGTTCTTGATCTTTCCCTATTTTATCCTCCAAATGTTTGTTCTCCATTATTTTTCTGGATTTATATAACACAATATGCGGCACAAGAGAGCATACCCCTACACCTCACAGGGCAAACCCTGTAAAAATTATTTGGATTAAATATTAATAACTCCCTTATTTGGAGTAAATAATATACAGCACAGGACAGCACCACTGAACTTATATGGCAGCACCACTGGACTGGACTTATACGGAATTATATGGCTTTATATGCAATTATATGGCAGAATAACTGGAATTATACACCAGTATTCAGAGAATTATACGGCAATGTCACAGGAATTATATGCCAGTATTCCGAGAATTATACGGCAATTCACAGGAATTATATGCCAGTATTCTGAGAATTATATGGCAATATCACAGGAATTATACGCCAGTATCACAGGAATTATACGCCAGTATCACGGGAATTATATGGCAGTATCACAGGAATTATACACCAATATTCTGAGAATTATACGGCAATATCACAGGAATTATACGGCAATATCATAGGAATTATACGCCAGTATTCTGAGAATTATACAGCAATGTCACAGGAATTATACACGAGTATTCCGAGAATTATACGGCAATATCACAGGAATTATACGGCAGTATCACAGGAATTATATGCCAGTATCACAGGAATTATATGACAGTATAACAGGAATTATACACTTGTATTCCGAGAATTATACGGCAATACCACAGGAATTACACGGCAATATCATAGGAATTATACGCCAGTATTCCGAGAATGATACGGCAATGTCACAGGAATTATACGCCAGTATTCCGAGAATTATATGGCAATGTCACAGAAATTATACACCAGTATTCCGAGAATTATACGGCAATGTCACAGGAATTATACGCCAGTATTCCGAGAATTATACGGCAATGTCACAGGAATTATACGGCAATATAACAGGAATAATACGCCAGTATTCCGAGAATTATACAGCAATATCACAGGAATTGTACGGCAATATTATAGGAATTATACACCAGTATTCCGAGAATAAAAATCTCAATGTCACAGGAATTATACGCCAGTATTCAGAGAATTATACGGCAATGTCACAGGAATTATACGGCAATATCACGGGAATTATACGGCAGTAACACTGGATATATGGCAGCAGAGGACACCACCACTGTGACTGGTCTCTGGACTGATGCTGCACAAGACACTTTCCCTGGTCTAATTCAGGACAACACAGCACCACTAAAAGGGACTTATACAGCTACACTGGATATATGGCAGCAGAGGACACCACCACTGTGACTGGTCACTGGACTAATGCTGCACAAGACTCTTCCCCTGTTCTAATGCAGGACAACACAGCACCACTAAAATTGACTTATACAGCTACACTGGATATATGGCAACAGAGGACACCACCACTGTGACTGGTCACTGGACTGATGCTGCACAAGACACTACTCCTGGTCTGATGCAAGACAACACAGCAAAAATGCAAGGGACTTATACAGCAGCCAGTAGCACTGGGAACATATAGTAGCAGAGGACACCAACACTGTGACTGGCTGGACTGATGCAGCACAATACACTAACTGCACTGGACTGGACTGAGCAGCACAACACAGCACAAGACTCGCCACCCCACTTTCCCGCCCCCACACAGACACTGAGGATGGAGACACGTCCTCTCACTGTACTCTCCGAGACTGAAGTGAAAATGGCCGCAACGTGTGGCTCCTTATATGGAATCCAAATTCCGCAAGAATCTGACAGCGGGATGATGACGTTTTGCCTCGTTCGGGTTTCCGAGTCAGGCGGGAAAACCCTAGCCTGACTCAGAACCGGGTTCAGAGCATGAAGTTTGGTACAGTTCGGTTCTATGAGAGCCAAACCCACTCATCTCTAATATATATATATATATATATATATATAGAGAGAGAGAGAGAGAGTGAGAGAGATCTCTATATATATATATCTATATATATATATATATATATATATATATATATAGATATAGATATATAGATATAGAAATAGATAGATATCTATCTATATATATATATATATATATATATATGAGAATCAATAAATGGTCAGTGCGCTACTTCCCCTTTATCCACCATCAAAATATATATTAAATAAGTCTTTCCTGTAGTCTGTCTGTTATAGCACCCGAATTCCACAGGAGAACCTATGGATGGCAGCTCCATCCTTCGAAAGGCCACTAGGTGATAGTGGAAGAAATCTAGAAAAGGAAAATGAAGAACAAGCGCCTGATGGTGCAGTAATTTTAGATTTTGATTTCTGTTACGACAACACTCATATAGGTATTAAGCGTACCAGATGAGGAAATTTTAGCATGCTCATCAAAAACTGTTGTCTTCTGTCTATTGCTCACAGCCTGGGGAGTCGGAAAACTTCCAAGACGACGACACGTCACGGGGAGTCTTTAGTCATCCAAAGCTCAGAGTGTAATAGAGTCAGATCACAGCACAGGAGTTCTGACCTATTACTCTTCTGTCGGCAGGTATGAGTACAGCCCCAGAGTCCTCAGGGTCTCTGTAATGAGAGGTCCAGCAAACGTTAATGGTGTGGTCTTCTTGTGTATATGTTAGCAGAGCTTGGGCTGGAGTACTCGGTGACACAGAACACTACTGTGATTCCTGCATCTCGTAATCCTGTTCCACCCAGTTAGTAATCAGTGAGAGCCCAAATACATCCCACAGTGCTTTGCAACCACGACTTCTGGGGCTGCACTCATACCTGCCGACAGAAGAGTAAGAAGAGATGCAGCAGCTAGGAGTGTCACTTTCTGTGGAGAGGCACTGTTGCGGTGATTTGCCCTGTTTAAATAAACACTGGGACGACACTCAGTGATCAGTCACTTTATGGGCTTGATGTAATCTAATTGGTACTATTACAGTGGTCCACTTTGTCTAAATTGACATCTGGAAGATATCCAGTCATTTGCCATCTTATGGGCTTAATTGAATTAAATTGATTCAGAATTACTCTAAATTTCAAAAAGGTTATACCCAGTGGATAATCAGTGAAAAGGGTTACTTTCAATTCAATTTAAATTGATACCCCATATGGTGAAATTTGGTCCGATACTACTTTAAGCATTGTTAAATTGCCTTTTTGAAGACACGATAAGATGTATGTCCATATTGTGATTCTTTGATTAATACACCCCTGATGAAGTCTGTAGGACGAAATGCTTTGAGTTAGCACATTGTTCTCTGACATCTCTACAAAGAAGATCATTTTGATGTTGTTTGAATTACCAACACAACTATCGTCTGTACAAACATTGTTTATTGTTATTCTGGGCAAATTGTAAACAGTTTTATGTATTGCTTTTTAAAAAAAAATAAACAATCTCTCTTTTTTAAGATTATTTTATTATACAAAACTTGTACATACCAAAGTATGACATCAGCTCCCTGGGGAAATCTCTTCTTTCAATATATATATATATATTAGAGATGAGCGGGTTTGGCTCTCAGAGAACCGTACCAAACTTCATGCTCTGAACCCTGTTCTGAGTCAGGCTCGGGTTTTCCCGCCTGACTCGGAAACCCGAACATTGCAAAACGTCATCATCCCTGTCAGATTCTCGTGGGATTTAGATTCCATATAAGGAGCCGCACGTTGCGGCCATTTTCACTCCAGTCTCGGAGAGTGTAGTGAGAGGACATGTGTCCATCCTCAGTATCTGTGTGGGGGCGGGAAACACCTGTGTATCATAGAGAAATAATTAAATATACCGACATATAGTACACACAAAATAAAATAAAGAAACAGTATTATATGTTTTGCCATAACCACTGTAACCTATGCCATAGCTACAGTGTCTAGATAAGTAACAAATCCTACACGTATAACATGTACAACACGGAACTACCATTCTTCGATTCCCATGAAACACAGTTCATAGTTATAAACGTATTAAAACAGAGCAACATTAACGCTTTAGTGGTATAATCACTAGCTAGTGGCTGCTGAGCCACACGTTACCATGTAATTAACTATAAAGGGCAAGCACAATACCTATCCCCAGGGATGTCAAATGCAAGCTAGCAGTGGCATGAAACAAATAGAAAAATACTGTACATCTCAAGAGTAATCATCACAAAGAAACAATAGATAGCCCAAACTGTTTATTGAGCCCCCTGTGGTGACAATGTATCTAGTAGAAAAATCCACTTAGATTCCACTTTTAAAAAAATTAAACCCCAATCATCACCACATGCTTGAGAGGAGATATAGTCAATGATACGATGTTTAAGGACCGCTAGTGTATGACCAAGTGTCTAATTCCAAGATCTGTTACCCTTCAGCCTTCTGATAAGAAAGCTGATACAGATAGACTTGTTTGGGTTAACAAGTTCAATACTCAAAGTAACAATATCAGACGCATCAACAAAATGTTTTGGCCAATACTACAATGTGATAAACAGCTTAGTTCAATGTCCAAAACTCAATTAATGCCAATATTAATGCCAATATTAATACTAATATTGATATGAAAAATTAGGCCATAGCTGAAATGGAAAATGAAAAGTGATTATCAGCTTATTGTTCTATTAACTTCCCTTTGGAAGCATAAGCACAACACTGCTTTAACATTAATTGGTTTTTAATGATACCTTATTGTACTGAAGCTACAAAACATTTGAATGCTATAATTAAACACAGTTTTGTCCTAAATGAGGCAAATATTGTTGCTTTGTGAAAGAAAACATCTCACGCTACTGATGAATAAGTAGTAGACATGCTTAATTTTCTCTTAATTGGACCCTCTAGTGTGCACAGAAAAAAAAGATCTTTACAGTTGTGTATTATGCCTTGCATAATATGTCCCTGCATTATGTTACCTAAATGCCCTTTTGGTTAACATTCCCTAGTTATTTAAATGTCAGCATTTTATTGTATTGCAGCTCATTTTCTTATGAAGAATCCTTGCAATGTGATTAAAAAACAACAAATATAGGGGGTAATTCAATAGCTCGCTGTGATTTTTTCAGCATTATGGCAGTCTGGATGCTGTTGTCGGGATACTGACAACCGGCATCCCGCCCACCGGGATTACATATGTATTCCCAAAAGACACAGCATCATATCATTTATGTGAACATCAGTCAATTGATTAACCCTTAGGTTATTCAGGATGGCCGGTGTTTCCACACTACAAAGGTCAATGAAGCTGTGTGGGAAGATGCAGACACTGGTCTCAGTACAACTTCAAAATCAGACTGACATACCTCCTTTTAGTAAAATGCTTCCCATCTCTGCTCCAACCCCATTCCCAAATTGTTGTAGACTGTCACTCATCTGATATCTGCAGTTGCACTGTGTCTGACGATACAGGACCTGTTCTGTATATGTGCAGTACAGGTCCAGTGCAGTTCAACAAACATCTGAGAGTACATAAATCATTGGGTTTGTGGACATCTCTGAATAAGGCCCAGAGTGTACACATATAGAACATTAAATGCAAGCTCCTGATGTTTTACATCATCACTTTCATCTGTCCATAATTTCGTCCCAATGGTTACCTTGTGCAAACTCAGATAGGAATTATATGGATATCCATGCAATTCCTATAGGTATTCCTTGGTGGTGACAGGTGGATGGCTTGCCTTGGCGGGCGTATTGAGGTTGTGCAAGTGTCAGGAATTGGTGTGCTGCCCTGGGGTGTCTGGCCCTTGCTGGCTTGTGGGGCATTATATAAAATGCAAGTTTCTTTTGCTGGTCCATTGCAATTTACTGAAGGAATAAGTTGAAACATGGGCAGTGAGATGTGGGGAATCAGCCTCCCTTTGTTTTGGGGTATGCAATCATGGCTGTGTGGTTAAAACAAAGCTAGAGATGGTCAAACAGCTTTCGAGTAGAAGAATGATTTGGTAGTCACGGTCCCTGCATATTTCTTCAATAACTGTCTTCATCAATACGGTACTGTATATTACTAAGAAGTTGCAGTAAGGAAGGTGATAAATACCACTTAATTATTATTAATTATCATGAACAATTAGTGTATAATACTATTAAGTAGCTTCATATTAAATACATAGGTTATTATAATAATTATCATACTGAACAATAGATTTTTTTTTACATGAATAGTATGCAATTACAAAAAGTATAACAGTCCAGTTGGCTAATTTGTTGAATAAATGCAATACTTGATATTCAATGTGTAAATTAGCAGCCTGTTTATACTACAGTAAATTGGTTTACAAGGATACAGAATGGATACTTGTGGTGGAATTTAGAAATTGTGATGTTAAGTTAGTAAATGTGGAAATAAGGCAAGAATGGCTGCCCATATCAGGCAGCAGAAATTAATTATAGAATTAGAGGAGTATTCAATTAGAGGCGTTATTTTGCCTAGGCGAAAAAAATGCACTTTTTGCTATTTTTTAGGGTGAATGGGGATTAGCCCTATTCAATTCAGCAGAGCGAAAAACATGTGGATCAGCGAATCCACATATTTTTGCACCTGCACTGGCGAAAACTTGGGCCATTTTTGACAGTTTTGAGGCATTTTTCACCAATGCCTTTTTGCTAAAAAAATAAGCGAAACGGCATTGGCGAAAATGCATTAAAAACAGGAGAAATAGCCCGCAATTGAATACACAGGGGGTGAATTTTATAGCACTGAAATTGTCAGAGCTAATTTAATACCCGATTTAGCAGTTAAAAATAATGATAAAATAAAGTAGAATACAATGAAACACAGTAAAATAAAACAGAATTATTAAAATGGAGTGCATTGGTCAGTAAAGGAATAATGTCACTTTATTTATGAAGTAATTAAGCACAATGTAGATTGTAGACTGGAGATTAGAAATTCATTAATTTAGCAACAATCTGAAACACCTAATATGCATCATGTCAAATAAATTACTGAAGGATTACATTTTCTCTACATGTTGTAACATAGTAACATAGTATCTGAGGTTGAAAAAAGACAATTGTCCATCGAGTTCAACCTATTTGTGGTCTCCTATGCATGATGATTTGACTAAAATTTCTGACTGATGCTGCTGTCAGCAGTTGCATTTTATCCCTATTTATAGTAACTATAATGCATGACTATGCACCATACCCCTGGATATCCTTATCCATTAGGAATTTATCTAACCCATTCTTAAAGGTGTTGATAGATTCCGCCATTACAACTCCCTTGGGCAGGGAATTCCAAACACGTATTGTCCTTACCGTGAAAAAGCCTTTACGCCGTATTGTGCGGAATCTCCTCTCCTCTAACCTGAGCGAGTGTCCACGAGTCCTCTGTGTTGATCTAACCAAAAACAGGTCCCGCGCAAGCTCTGTGTATTGTCCCCTTATATATTTGTAGATGTTGATCATATCCCCTCTTAGTCTCCGCTTTTCCAATGTAAACCTGCCTAGTCTTTCAAGCCTTTCCTTGTATTCCATCGTCTCCATGCCCTTAATTAGTTTGGTCGCCCTCCTCTATACCTTTTCAAGCTCCAGGATATCCTTTTTGTAGTACGGTGACCAGAATTGTACACAGTATTCAAGGTGTGGCCTCACCAGTGATTTATATAACGGGAGTATAATACTCTCGTCCCTAGCATCAATACCCCGTTTTATGCATGCTAATATCTTATTAGCCTTCTTTGCTGCAGTCCTACTTTGGGTACTACTGCTTAGCTTGCTATCTATGAGGACACCTAAGTCCTTTTCCAGTACAGAATCCCCTAATTTTACCCCATTTAGTAGGTAGGTGTAATTTTTGTTCTTGTTACCACAGTGCATTACCTTACACTTGTCTGTGTTGAAGCGCATTCTCCATTTGGCTGCCCATGCTTCTAATTTAACTAAGTCGTTCTGAAGAGACTCTGCATCCTCCTCTGTATTTATAGCCTTACACAATTTGGTATCATCTGCAAAAATTGACACCATGCTCTCTAGACCTTCTGTTAGGTCGTTAATGAAAATATTGAACAATAGCGGTCCTAATACTGAGCCTTGCGGCACACCACTTAGCACTTCAGTCCAAATTGAAAAAGATCCATTAACCACAATGCGCTGCTCCCTATTATCTAACCAGTTTTTGACCCAAGTGCATATTGTGCTTCCTAGCCCTGATTCTTGTAGCTTGTAGATAAGTCTCATGTGTGGTACAGTATTGAACGCTTTGGCAAAGTCTAAAAAGATTACATCCACGTCTTTACCCTGATATAGGTTTGAGCTTACTGTTTCATAAAAGCCAAGTAAGTTGGTTTGACAGGATCTGTCCTTCATAAACCCATGTTGATTCCTTTTAATGACCTTATTGGTTTCAAGGAACTTCTGAATACTATCTCTTAGAATACCTTCCAATCAGTGACGTGTGGTGGGGTGAGGCAGGTGAGGCAGAGCCTTTCCTGTCATACTTACGTTTAAACCAGAGTTTTGACTGAATAAAATATATGAAAAATACTGATAATTTGTTTGAAATATTTTCTTTACATTATTCTAATAATTTTTATAGCCCAAACTCTGAAGTAAAAAGTCTATGGCAGGTGAGGCAGTGCCTCCCCTGTGTATCCTTTCCGCACATCTCTAATCAAAACTCACCAGATTTCCAGGAAATTATAATGCTGCACCTGTGTATAATGCCCAGATGTACCCTTTGGCTCATATATTGCATGTAAATCTGGCTCTGGGGTTTGCCAGTGCCTCCTGAGCCATTTAGCTCACCGCACGTCCCTGCTTCCAATACTTTCCCCACTATAGATGTAAGACTAACTGGTCTATAATTACCTGGTTCAGCTTTACTTCCCTTTTTGAATATAGGCACTACTTCCGCTATACGCCAGTCTTTGGGAACCATACCTGATATAACTGAATCCTTAAAGATCAAAGATAGCGGTTTTGCCAGTTCAGAGTGAAGCTCCATTAGAACCATTGGATGAATGCCATCGGGCCCTGGTGATTTATTAATCTTTAAATGTTTTAATCGGTCACAGACTACTTCCTCGCTTAAATAAGTACCTATCAGTGTAATATTCTCATTATTGAGATTGTGTGTCAGTCCCTGAATTGGGTCCTCTCTAGTGAATACTGTTGAAAAAAACTCATTTAGTGTGTCCGCTATGTCATTATCATTTTTGCTTAAGACTCCCAACTTGTCTTTTAAAGGGCCTATACTCTCCTTCTTTAATCTCTTGCTATTAATGTATTTAAATAATTTTTTGGGATTCACTTTGCTTTCCTTTGCTACTAGTTTTTCAGTTTCTACTTTAGCCGCTCTTATTTCCTTTTTGCAAATTTTGTTACATTCCTTATAGTGCTGAAATGACTCTGCTTCCCCGTCAGATTTGTATTTTTTAAATGCTCGCCTTTTCTTGCCCATAAGTTCCTTAATCTTTGTGTTAAGCCACATCGGTTTATGATTTTTATTCCTTTTTTTGCTACTTATAGGAATACATTTGAGTGTATTTTTAGCTAGCAGGAATTTTAGTACCTCCCATTTCTCCGTAGTATTTTTTCCTAAAAACAAACCTTCCCATTCAATATCCCTGAAAAATACTCTCATCTTTTCAAAATTTGCTTTGCTAAAGTTTAAAGTCCTAGTTGAGCCAGTATAGGGCTGTTTATAGAAACTGATATTGAATGTGACCATATTGTGGTCGCTGTTTCCCATGGGTTCCCCTACTATAATACCTGATACCAAATCCCCATTGTTTGTTAATACCAGGTCTAAGATTGCATTGTACCTAGTTGGTTCCTCAATTAGTTGGACTAAGTAGTTATCATTAAGTGTGTTTAAAAACATATTGCCTCTAGCAGTATCACATACGTCGTTTTTCCAGTTTATCTCTGGATAGTTAAAATTTCCCATCACTACTATGTCTCCTACTCCTGCTGCTCTTTCAATTTGCTTTAGTAACAATTCATCATCAGATGCGTTGATACCAGGCGGCCTATAGCATACACCCAATACTAACTTTTTTATTCCTTTTTCCCCGCATGCAATTTCTACCCATAATGTCTCGACAGTGTCTACAGTCCCCTCCTGAATATCTTCCCATATATTAGGTTTTAAAAACGGCTTTACGTAAAGACACACCCCTCCACCCTTTTTTATTTAGTCTGTCTCTCCTAAACAGTGTATAGCCCTCTAGATTGACTGTCCAATCATGAGATTCATCCCACCAAGTTTCAGTAATGCCTATAATATCATACTGTTTGCTTGCTGCAAGTATTTCTAGTTCACCCTTTTTACCAGTAATGCTTCTGGCGTTTACATACATACAACTAAGATAAGTATTTTCCCTTGTGTTAGGGACATCTTTCACCTTATGTAGCAAGGATGACCTGTAATCGTCATTGGTTAGTGCTTTGGTAAAATCCCTTTTAGTACCCATGTTAGTAACCTTACCGCCTGCTCTTACCCTCCCCCCAACTTCTCCCCCATTTTGTTTACTACCGCCATCCCCACTATTCTCACTGCATGACCCGTAGTTTCTAGCTAAACCCTCCCCCCAGGCTCCTAGTTTAAAATCTCCTCCAACCTTCTAACCATCCTTCCCCCCAGCACCGCTGCCCCCTCCTCAGTCAGGTGCAATCCGTCACGACAAAAGAGATGGCGCCTGACTGAGAAGTCCGCCCAGTGTTCCAGGAACACAAACCCCTCTTTCCTGCACCAATCCCTAAGCCACACATTTACCTCCCTAATCTCCCTCTGCCTCCCTGGACTAGCGCGTGGCACGGGTAATAATTCCGAGAATATTACCTTAGATCTCCTTGCCTTCAGTTTCTTTCCTAAGTCCCTATAGTCTTTCTTAAGGACATCCCACCTTTCGCTAACTTTGTCATTGGTGCCAACGTGCACCAAGACCGCCGGGTCTTTGCCAGCCCCTCCCAACAATCTATCTACCCGGTCCGCGATGTGCCGTACCCGAGCACCCGGGAGACAACAGACTGTACGGCGATCACGGTCCCGGTAGCAGATTGCCCTATCTGCCTTCTTGATGATAGAATCCCCTACCACCACCATCTGACTAGGTACCTCTCTATCTTTTATCCCAACCGTGCCAGAGGGACCGCACCTCTGGATGCTAGAGGGAGCAGTCTCCTCCGGCACCGTCATTTCTTCACTATCATCCTCCGATTCCTCGTCCAATCGGGCAAATTTGTTCGGGTTTGATAGTTCGGAGATGTCGTGCCTCACCCTCTTTTTCTTCCTTCTAACTGTGACCCAACTGGCTACATGATCATCATCCTCTTCTACCAGTGACCCCTCCCGCAACTCCTCCACTGTTCTGTCTAAACTACGTTCGAGATTGTGAATCCCCCTCAGTCGCGTAACGGTTTGCTCTAGATCAGTTACCTGGGCTTCCAGGGCAACCGTTCGCACACACCTCGTGCAGATGTAATCACACTGGGCCGGTAGCTCCAGGTGTGCATACATCTTGCACGACATGCACTGAGTGAGGTCCTCAATCACAGCCCCTCCCATATTGTTTGTAAGGTCTAACTCCCTGTTGCTCTCACAGAAAAAGCAGCAAAAATACAAAGTAGAAGACAAGCAATCTCACTTATACAATAAATTAAGCTGGCTTATACTTATCTATCTTTGTGTGGTTCTTGGTCCTTCACTTTTATGCAGCCGTAGTACTCTCTCCTGCGGCACCTATACTCCACTTAGCAGTTGCAGTTGTTCCAGCTCACTGCACCTCCTTTTCACTCAGCTTCCAGCTCCTGGAAAAACACACACAAAAAAAAAAAACCTGCACACACGCACAATCACAGCCCCTCTGCTACTCCAAGTAAGAGACCCTCTCACTCACTCACAAGGTCAGCCCCTTGCAGCCTCACCGGAAGTTTAATGGTACTGCAAATGTGTGTTCCTGATTGTGTATTGTGTATTATAAAACTCACCTTTTTCTGTATTCTAACTCACCTTTTTGCTGTTTAAAACTCACACTTAGAAATCCAATCAGCACTTGGAAGAGACAATCCCCACAGAGCGAGCTCCAAGAGTCTAGTCACTGCTTATATAGGCCCAGCCAGCTGCCTGAATCAGCCCCTCCTCCTCCTGATTACTCCTGATTACTCACACCTGAGTTAACCCCTGCATGTATCATGCCTTTACACGCCGGTGCAGTCCAGTTTATATATTCTTTTATTTTTTCTGTGTTTTCATTTTATATTTTTATTTTAAAGAATTAATTTATTCAAATATTGACATATTGCTATAGAAACACCCAATTTGAGTTAAGGTTTATGTACCAGTGCAACAATTATTTTAATACGTCTATTTGCTCTGTGAACAATTAAAGCTGTGTGCCAGGACAGATGTGGGAAAGATTGTACATTAGTGGTTTGGAACTCTGATGCTTTAGTACCATAGTGAGTGAAACATTAGAACAATTGCTAGTGCTAACAAACTTTATGAGGATCCGTATCATATATATCGTTACTGTAGTCTTACATTCTAACAGTTTGCCGTATTGAAGCTGATAGATCGTCCAGCTGTATTTGCCGGCAAGTCACTTAGGGACTGTTTCTGATCCATACGCAGGAGGACTGTATGAGGCCACATTCTGTATAGCAGCGTTATATCAACTGTGCATCTGCTTATAGCAAACATAAATGTTTTTACGTATCTCTAGCTGATTTGAGTTGGGCATGTCTCTGTTGTTCCTGTCTGTCAACTGAGCATATGTATGGAAGAGAACTGTCTCATGTTAGTGTTATTCGAGTGTTGTGGGCATTTAGCAAGAGTTGTGATGCATTCTGAATCATGCATACTGTATGACAAGAATGTAACTGTACAATCCGTACACATGAAGATGTATACAGAGTTGCATTAGAATTCCATTTTTAAATCCACTCTCATTCTGAATATACAGTAGTTGCACTCGGATTCACATGCGATTCAAAAACAGGCCTTTAGTACAGGGCTGATTCTAAACTAAGTGGAACACAGGGTGAAAATTTCCTCTGCCCACCTCCCTAGCCATGGGTCAATCAAATCAGACCTCTGACCATTGCCTTTTTTTACCCAGATTACATACTTTTTCCAGTATTTTCCATTTCAGTTCAAAACAGGAATTGTTGCTACAGATACACTTATTGTAGACTTATTCCCAACATTCTAATATAATATGTTAATAAGTTTTACATTATGGCTAGAGCGGTTGCTTTTTACAATTAGTGTAAGGTATCCTATAAATGCATAGGTGACTACAACTTCCCCCACTGCTCTACATTACACACCAACATTGCTCTACAATTAACATTGTTCTATGCTGCACACCAGAGCCGGCCCTGACCAATATGATGCCCTAAGCAAGATTTTGGCTAGTGCCCCTCTGACCCTGCACATCTTTCCCAGCACCAGCACCCCTCACCCATAGCAGTTATTATTTTTGGTGCTCCTAGCCCCTATATTTTATTTAGAAACGTGCACACATTCGGCACACAGCCCTAAAATGGCATGTTCTTGCTGGGAAGAGGCATAGCCACACATTAGTACCACCAATTCAAATTACGCAACAGTAGTGCAACTCTACTCAGATTTTATAATGCGATAGTGTGCCTTAATCAGGTTACATCACACAGTAGTACCACTTGACCTTATATATGTTACTCCTCACTATAGTGCCCACATTACATCACACAGTATTGCTCCTTATTCACATTACAACACCCCATATTGCTCTTTATTCACATTAGACCACACAGTAGTGCCCTTTCTATATGTTACACCACACAGTAGAGCACCTTATGCACAAAATGCCACAAATTAGTAATGCCTTTACACAAATAATCCAACACAGTAATGCCCCTTACAAATATGACACACATTATTAATGTCCTTATAAACATACACTGTGGCTGTATCTGCATACAAAATGCTGATTTCAAGGAAAAAACTGTAACATAACATTTCGTATGCAGATACAGCCACAGTCACACACAGAATATAGGCATATCGCATATCATTTTAATCAGCAGAAGCTGCTTGTGCCCCTAGGCATGCCAAATGCCATAGGCATCTGCCTAGTTTGCCTATGCCTAGAGTCAGCTCTGTTGTACACTTACATTGTCATACACTGACCCTTCCATTACTGCAAACTGCACACAACCATTGCACTGCACTATGGGGGTCATTCAGGTGCGTTCGGATTTGCTATCACTACTGCGTCCTGGGATGCAACATTAGATCAAAGCACCTGCCATCCGGTGGCTTTCCATACAAAGTGCCCATGGCAGAGGCCAGGAAATCTTATGACAGAGATCTCTGGCCTCTTCCCACCCCCTAAATGGTGTCAACATGTCTCTCTTTATTAAAAGGGAGCCTGTTACTGCCCCTAAAATCAATCAATGACAGTCTGATGCTGACTTGCGTTCTATGCTGCAGGACCCATTCACACATGTGTAACACTCCGGGGTTGGCGGGTATGTCTAAGTAGTTGGAAGAGGTATTATAGGTGTTAGATGGCTATGTGATTTATAGACCTTTTCCCTAAAGTGTTGCAGCCTGTACCTTGTCTGTAGTACATTGCTCAGAGAGGTAGGATAGATTGATACACAACAGGAATGAGATAGTAATTTCAACAAGTGGTCATTTTATTGAGTCACAATGAACTCTGGATTAAAGAGGGTGATTAGTTAATTGGAGAAATAAGACAATCACAAGAATGAGATGACATCAAAGAAGTTGACTTTAGATAATGGCATGCAGAAAACAAAAAGTAATTTAATTTAACAGTCAATCTAATCACAGATATTTGCTTATCGCAATACAACACAATAATAATGTGGTGATGAGAAGAGTGATGAAAAATAAAATTCTCAATAACAGTTTCTATATTCCTAGTTTTCCCTAATAAGGATGTTTCAGTCTTCAATGGCAAATAACATTGGAGCTCTTTTTAAATCCTGAACTGCTGTTGCCTCTTTGTCTCACACTTGACATCAGCACCAGAGGCCACAGGATTAAGGGGGTCATTCCGAGTTGTTCGCTCGCAAGCGGATTTTAGCAGATTTGCTCATGCTAAGCCGTCGCCTACTGGGAGTGAATCTTAGCATCTTAAAATTGCGAACGATGTATTCGCAATATTGCGATTACACACCTCGTAGCAGTTTCTGAGTAGCTCCAGACTTACTCGGCATCTGCGATCATTTCAGTGCTTGTCGTTCCTGGTTTGACGTCACAAACACACCCAGCGTTCGGCCAGACACTCCTCCGTTTCTCCGGCCACTCCTGCGTTTTTTCCGGAAACGGTAGCGTTTTTTCCCACACGCCCATAAAACGGCCTGTTTCCGCCCAGTAACACCCATTTCCTGTCAATCACATTACGAACGCCAGAACGATGAAAAAGCTGTGAGTAAAATTCCTAACTGCATAGCAAATTTACTTGGCGCAGTCGCAGTGCGGACATTGCGCATGCGCATTAAGCGGAAAATCGCTGCGATGCGAAGATTTTTACCGAGCGAACAACTCGGAATGACCACCTAAGTCCCTGGTAGTTGCAGCTGAGGAAGCTACTGTAATGCCAATAATGATACTGAATGTCAGGGACACTCACATGAGCTAATGCATCATGGAGCAACAGCAGGAGTACAGGGGAGATACTTTGCAACTCCAGCGATGGCAGTAATGACAGCTGTGCCCTACAGGATACAGTACCTGGGTGACAGCCCTGCCAGAACCACCACTGCCTTAGTATGGATTAGTATGACATCCCACAATATATGTGAAAAGATACATTTTACTGGTAGATGATGTTATCAGGCAGAACTCAATTCCACTTATGATTTGCATACAGTAGGGGTTGTGTCTAGTGATATGTATTGTCCAACTGTGCTCAGTGGGATTATGTTATTTCTCCCTGGCAGGGTAGTGAATCAGCTTACATGCATGTTTAGTAGGTGTTCCTATCTTATGAAGAACAGTGATCTCTTCAAATTGTGATTTTCTGTCCTGTAGCAGTTTGATGGCATTCAGAAAGCCTGTGAGCCTGGTCCTGGTGAGAATCTGGCTTGCTTTTAACTCCTCACTTGTACCTCCTCAATGTTCTGTTGACTCTGATACACACTGATGATATAATGCTTTATTCTCGGTTTAGGGAATGTAATTAGCTGTGATCGGATGAGTGAACATTGAGTTATTGATGTCCGTACCATGACAGATAACAATTGTGTAAATGTATTTTGCTTTCTTCAAAAAAGGTGAGACATACAGTAGATTGGCAAGGGATAAATCATTAAAACATCATATTCTACCTGTCAACCATGGATCAAAGAAATGCATTGTTTCATTAGAGGAAAAAGGGTTCAACTTAGACAGGAATCATGGTCAAAAACAACAGAGTAAAAGAATATTAGCATAATTCTATATTGAATGTAGGAATTACATTTTAATTTTTAATAAACAGGAGGCAATAAAGAGAGGAAAGGGAAGGCAATGTAATGCTCTCATTTTCAGTAATAATCTTGGTGTTGACAGAAGAATTCCAGCATTACTGCACTTTACTGTGCATTCATGCTAGGCACTAGGTCCCAGAGAGTCCTTTAATCTGATGTGTTGCTGTACCATGTGACTGCAGCCATCTTGTATATCCTTCCTTAATACTGTGTACTGTGCGCAAAGAGACATGATGGAGACACAAGACTCCTACTTAGCCCCAAAGAGACCCCAGTGATAGACTACATGAAGCTGTTCCAGCATCCTGCACCACTAAGTGCAAGCAAAATACACTCACCGGCTGATGAGCTATATAGAACCCAACATCGCTCACAGCTTCCATCCATCACTAGTGTCTATAAAAATGTGTCTATAAACTGTTTCTATAAAAATGCACCTGTTATACTTCAATAAACCAACACCACTGGTTAAGTAACTGGGCTGTTCATAACTTGAGTTAGTTGCTTATATAACTGCATATACATAATTCCCAACAGAATATTGATAACACTGCAATACTAAATACTGAACAACACCAAAGTGTTATTTACTGTCCGCTGTCTTCTCCAGCACTGGCTTTGTCACCTTTAGCTGCCGTTTCTGCTTCTCTTCATGTAAAGACTAGTGAGAGGCAGGAACGTCCAAGAAGTGAGCTCTGTCACTTTGTTCACTTATTAATTAAGTTTGAACTAAAAAAAAACCTCTCAGTGCTGGGACAGAAGACCAGTGGTGACAGAGGAGAGTCACAGTGTCTTTATGTAAAATGCATCACACCAGGGGAGTGACTGACCGTTCACTCTTCTATTAAGGCCTAAATGTAAAGTGGGAGGATCGATGGTAAGACTGACAGCACTCATATAGTGGAGTTGTTTGTAATATGTGTATATCTCACATAAGTAGTCTTGTTGACTAAAGATAAATAGATACCTGAGTAATTTCATCATAATTTACTTAGACACTGCAAAGGTATATAATAAAAATATAGATTGACAAAATAATAAGTAATTTTCTTTTTGTAGCAAGGTTGGCATGAATATTTCCTCTACAGTACTTTGATCATACCACTCATACCCTTTTTTTGGCAGGACAATCCCACTATACAAGCACTGTCCTATCATTACACAGCAGAGCAAGCAATGAATAGATTCTAGTGTCTACAAAGAGGGACTGGGGGCAAGCCTTGCCACTGCTAGAGTGCTGTCCATACCCATAGCATGCAGTAAATGCATATGGGGGTCTTGGCATGGCAATTCCATGTCCTTAGTCCATAAAACCATGTCCCTTAATATCAGTTCCCACTGTGCAACAGAGACAAAATCACATTGCACAAGATGGATAGTGGTCTATTGTAACAGGAGAGAAAGACTGTATAGCGCAGTGGTTTCCAATCTTTCTAGAATCACAGCATCCTAAAATATCAGCATTTTACACAGCACAGCTAGGCCAAAAGTTTCTTACTGGAAAAAATTGGAAAACATAGAGTACAGTAATCTGTCCTTACCTGTCATCCTTAAGGTGAATTATGTGTTGGTGTAGAGTAGAGATGAGAGGGTCCGGTTCTCAAAGAACAGTACCCCCCAAACTTCCTGTTCCGAGCCAGTTTCCGAGTCTGGCTTCGGATTTCCCGCCAAACTTGGAAACCAGAATGAGGCAAAATGTCATCATCCCACTGTCGGATTCTCACGGGTTTTGTATTTCATATAAACAGCTGCATGTTGCCACCATTTTCACTCCGGACTTGGAGAGTGAGGGAGACAGACCTCTGTTTCTCTGTGGGTGGTGGCATCGGGTAGCGTCAGTGTGTGCTCTGTAGGGTTGCATCTCCTCTCTATGTGGTGTACCTGTGTTGTTAAGGGTGCTTTTATGGCTGTCCTGGCTGTCACTGGTGTTTCATGTGCTGTTAGGGGTGCTGCAGCTGTACATGGGTGTTGCTGTCCTGGCTGTCACTATGTTGTACAGGGGGCAGGGACACTGTCCTCCTGTATGCAATGAAAATACAGGGCTGCTGTTGTTAAAATAAATGTACACTGGCCCTGTATTGTATGCTGTACAAATTCTGGGGTGCAGTAAAATAAATGTACACTGGCCCTGTCTTGTATGCTGTAAAGATTCTGGAATACAGTAAAATAAATGTACACTGGCCCTGTCTTGTATGCTATAAAAATTCTGGGATGCAGTAAAATAAATGTACACTGGTCCTGTCTTGTATGCAGCAAAAATTATGGTTTGCAGTAAAATAAGTGTACACTGGCCCTGTCTTGTGTGCTGTAAAAATTCTGGGGTGCAGTAAAATAAATGTACACTGGCCCTTTCTTGTATGCAGCAAAATTATGGTTTGCAGTAAAATAAATGTACACTGGCCCTGTCTTGTATGCTGTAAAAATTCTAGGGTGCAGTAAATTAAATGTACACTGGCCCTGTCATGTATGCTGTAATAATTCAGGGGTGCAGTAAAATAAATGTACACTGGCCCTGTCATGTATGCTGTAATAATTCAAGGGAGCAGTAAAGAAAATGTACACTGGCCCGGTCTTGTATGATGCAAACATTATGTGGTACAGTAAAATAAATGTACACTGGCCCTGTCATGTATGCTGTAAAAATTCTAGGGTATAGTAAAATAAATGTACACTGGTCCTGTCTTGTGTGCTGTAATAATTCAGGGGTGCATTGGAAATCAATGTACACTGGCCCTGTCTTGTGTGCTGTAAAAATTATGGGATACTTTTGTTAAAATAAAAGTACACTGGCCCTGTCTCGTATGCTATAAAAATTCTGGGGTGCAGTGAAAATCACTGTACACTGGTCATGTATGTTGTAGAAATACAGGATGCTGCTGTTAAAATTACAGTACACTGGTCCTGTATGCTGTAAATTACAGGGGTGCTGTCATTAAAATAAAAGGACACAGGTCATGCATGCTGTACAAATACAGGGGTGCTGCAGCTAAAATAAAAGTACACTGGTCCTGTATGCTGCAAAAATACAAGGGTGCAGTGAAAATAAATGTAAACTAGCCTTGTCTTGTATGCTGCAAAATTACTGGGGTGTTGTGAAAATACAGTGGTGCTGGCACTGTCCATGGTTGTGATGTCTAGGCCTGACCTTCACAACACTGTATGAGACGAGGAGGCTCCTACCAGCATTTGCATGCCCTCTGCAAGTGCTGGGAGGAGCACTGCCAGTCCATTTGCTTATATTGAGATTGAGGATATCACTGTAGAAGTACACCAGGATGAAGAGGGGTGTAGCTGGTGATGAAGAGGAAGTTGATGATGAGGATTGTGATGGTGATGTGGTTTGTTTGAATAAGGCACCAGTGGAGACAATTGTTGGCCATGGGATGAAAAAGCCCATTGTCATGCCTGGGCAAATGACCAAAGCAGCCACCTCTATAATAAGTAGGGGTAAGGATGTTAACCACCCAGGAACATCCTCCCTTATACATCACCTGCTGCGCATTCATCATAAGTCATTGTCAAGTTCAGAAACTTTGGGTAATAGCCAAAGCAGTCCACTGACAAAGAAATGATGTGGTTTTGTTTCAATATTATTTTTCTGTGAGGATGTAAACACTGAAGGGGTGAAGAAACTGAGTATGATGACGGAATCTCGCCACTGTAGAGCCAGTTAGTGCAAGGAGAGATTTATTGCTTATTTTTTGGTGGAGGCCCAAACAATCCAATAACTTCAGCCACAGTCATGTCGCAGACCCTGTTGCTATGATGATTGGTTTGTTAAAGTGTGCATGTCCTGTTTATACAACATAAGGGTGGGTAGGGGTACTGTTGCCTGTCTGCTGTGCTGTGTAATTCTCCAGGGGTGCTCCCTATGCTGTATAAGTCCAGGGGTGCTGCTGTTCTTGATATTAGGTTTAAATGAAAGCCTAGAGCAGATATGAAAAATGCTTCAACATCACAAACAGATTTGTGAAAACATATCCGCAAAGGTGGAAATGGAAATTGCTATTTTGCCGAAGTGTTTTTAAATAAAGTGTGGAGAGACAAAATTTGTGGCCAAAGTCAGTGTGACTCAGAAGAGACTGAATCATAATCCAGCACAACTGCCATAGAGGTAAATGTGAGATTTTCTGCTGGAGCATTAGAGCAAGGTTCTTCTCAATTATTTCATGTTAGGGACTCACTCAAATGAATGGCTCCAATTAGTCAACCTTAATTTTGATTTATTATTGATGTTCCACATTTTGGGATTATTTATTTAGAAGATGCGCATTTGTTGTACAGGAATCTTCTTTTCCAAAGGGCTGCATAGGGTTATCACAAGACCTTGCAGTGTTAGGAGAAGAGAGTTTTAGTGATCATGCATTGCAGCAGCTTTCCATTGCACTGCAGCACTAGATGGGCCAGGATTCCTGTGAGGCACAAACAGTTACTGAATAAGGCCCAGTATGGAGTCTCATGGCGGCTTAAAGTCAGAAAGATGTCTGGCTTGCCAGTTTGAGGCATGCTGTGGGCACAGAGGATAGCTTTGCTTCCTCCCACAGTCCTACTTACAGTATGAAATGAGTTTTGACTGTAGCGTGGTAAGCTCCACTAGGGCAGGGGATGAATAACAAAAAAAATTCACTGCACAGTTGTGCTTAGTACTTTACCGAACCCAGCCAAACTCAACTTGCCCCATCCAGGGCTGCTGTGGGGGCTCAGGAGGGGCTGCTAAAAAATCTAAGGGGCTGCTTTATTTAAAAATAAAATATGAATAAAATAAACAAGACACACAGGTATGCTCACATGTGTGTAACTGGGAGCTGTGAAAAAACAAAAATAAGGCATCTACCACAAAATATGTAAATAAAAATGCAATTAAAAAATGGAAAAAAGAAACCCACAATATTTTCACAAAATTAGTCCCCAGACTTCATGGAGGGGAAAATATCCAATCTTGATCCTGTGGTGTGCACCAGTTTATTTGCATTTTAGCATTAATTTCGAGATCATCTTAATCCCTGAACATGGAGAAGGGGGTACAAATTTGTAGGCTTTGGCCCCTCGTTTTTCAGTTTGTCCAGTAATGTGGTAATTAATAATGATATATTTGCTTGGTTGAAGTCCTTTAGGTTCCACACCAATATAGGAGTGGAGGTGAAAGCCTGTGTGTTGTTCCTAATTGCGTGTGCCTCCCTTATTTGTAATCACCTTCTTGACACCGTCCTTTTTCTCTTGCCTCTTCTTATAATTTGAAAAGTCATCAAAAAAGGAGGTGGTATGTTTGTAGCTAGCTATGATTTGGAGAACCTGGCAAGCTTTTTCCAGTGGATCATCTGTCACTGAAATGATGGGTTTATTAAACTGTGCATGTCCTGTTTGAACAACATATGGGTGGGTGGGAGGACAATTCCATCTTGCACCTCTTTTTTTTCTTTGCATTATGTGCTCTTTGGGGTCTATTTTTTAAAACTGTCACCCTGTCTGCCATTGCAGTGCCACTCCTAGATGGGCCAGGTGTTTGTGCCGCCCACTTGTGTCGCTTAGCTTAGTCATCCAACGACCTCAGTGCAACCTTTTGACCTAGAAACAATATTGTGAGGTGTTCAGAATATACTGGAAATGAGTGGAAATTAATGTTATTGAGGTTAATAATACCGTAGGATCAAAATTACCCACAAATTCCGTGATCTTAGCTGTTTTTATGTTTTTTCAAAAATCATCCAGATCCAAAACTAAAACCCAAAAGGGTGGTTTTGGCAAAACCAATCCAGATCCAAAACCAAAACACAAAACCTGAAAAGTGTCCGCCGCACATCTCTAGTGCATAGTTGTGCTTCAGACTATACACAAATATTTATGATGGGCAGCCATTAGCAATTATATTGACAATCACTTTGGCCATAAATAACTTGGTTTGGTCATGGACCACCAAACCAAAGTATCACTGCAAGAGCCTTAGGGCACCCTAGGAACCACTGGAATAGCCTATTAATTGCCCCAGGGTCTCAATATCAGAATCATTAAATAGATTTATAGGATTACACAGCATTTATGGAGTTTATTTGACTGCGTTATTACACAACATAACAAATGAATATTTAGCTACCAGCAGTTGCGCTGTCCCACTTAAAACTAATATATTCTATTATTTGTGAATAAAAATAACCAAAACCCAAAGGGTTATTCTTTAATTCCTTTGTATGCCAGTCTATATTTTACTGGGAAAGGATGGGAACTACAGTAAGGGCCTTATTCAAAGTTCATAGCTATGACTGCGATCGCGCAAACGTATGCATTTCATCCATCTGTGCACGCACAGTGGAAGCAGTGCACATGTGTGATTAATCATCATGCCATTGCATCATGATTGACAGGCAGCGGGCATCTGGGGTCGGTGATGCGGCATTGGGGGGAAGTACACCAGGAAATGCAGGAATGTCATGGTCGTTTTCATTGCTGGCAACATCCCCTGCATTTCCTGAGACTGGAATGTGATTGCAATTAAATTTTAAACTCATCGTGGGACAACACTCGCAGCATGCGATTTTAGTGGTTACCGACTTTGCTAAAACAACAAAATCTGCGACCAACTCAGAATAACCCCATAAGTTCATTACCCTAAATTAGGCTATAGGGTTTCACTGAAACAGTAGCTGGAGTACGCTTGTCTTCTAGCAAAATAACTAATACTCAGGTAGAGGCACTGCTAAGACAGAGAATCATCTCAGTTAGTGTGTTCCTATCACCCATCACAGTAATCAAGAATAAGTGGAGCAGGTGGTAAACTACCAAAAGAGAACAATAAGTTGGATAATACAATAAAATACATTAACTATCAGTATCAAGATGGTATAAAAATTGAATATCTATGTATGTTTAGTTACCCTAAAATGTAAAAGTACTGTAACTGAACCTTAAACAGTAAATATAATGTTATGTTGACACTCAATTATTTAGGTTTATAGGTGGTGCCTTATGATGCTCACGTAATTACCTACTGCCCAGCAGTCTTTTAGTCTCCTGCAGCCAAAGACTTTGCCTATAGCAGCCACCTTTCCAGGGTGGATTAGGTCCTCCCCGTAATCAGATGCCCCCAGGTTTTACATATATTCAAGGTGACTATGGGAGGCTGGGCAGGGGTAAATGCAGTACGGAGAGACATGACCTGACACAACCTTACTACTGTGCTATGACACAGACTGAGGGATATACGAGATATGCATGTACATGCAACAATGCACAGGTTAGAATATAAACAATATAAATCACTATACACATGCAACAATGCATAAGATGTAATAAGCAAATTAATAAATTTTAAAGCAACAATGCATAAACAGTGTTATAAATGACTAAACTGTAAATACATGATACAATGCAGAAGATGGATATAATGAAGAAATGCAGGCAAGCCTGGGTCTGTGTGGAAACTCCACACCAAAACCTGAATACAAGGCTCACTGGACAAGATCAGGAAGTCAGTCAGGCAGGGTCTCGGTATCACAGGCTAGACAGGTTCTCACAGGAGCTGACAGGTTCACACTCAAGCAGAGACTATCACCAACAATTTGGGAGTCAGCAGGAAGTGCATAAATACAGGCTACCCCCAATCAGGATCCTAATGACTAAGTAAGTGCAGCTGCCCTGCTGCATGTATCTATCTCCTAAGCAATGGAGAACGCCCTCTGCCTGCGGCGTCCCCGTTGCTAGGAGTCCGGCAGCTCACAGCGCTCAGCATCAGCGTGTTGCTAGGTGCTGGGCGGGAACCAGGAGACCTTGTGCCCAGCGTCCGCCTGTTGCTAGGCGCCAGGTGGGTGTCAGCGGCCCAACCGGAACACATACCCCCCTGGCGCTAACATATAAAAAAAGGTAAAATAATAGTGGCAGTAGTTAATTGTCTTACATTTTATTGTATATGGTTTTGCATATTTTGGACATTTGTCTTGCATAATTTTACAGTTTTGGCTGCATAGTACAGGTACATGTTTACTTTGGCAATAGCCTTGGCATACCTTTCTATGTCTGATAATAAGCAAAATTAAATAGTCTGCACAAAGGATGGGATTAAAGGCAAAACAACACACATATGTGTCCTTACACATCTATCCATTTTGCTATATATGGTGCAAGATGCCTTGTGCAATTCCCGTCTGCGTACTTTATCCTTAATTTTTCTACTTTTGCCTTAATTTTTCCTATTTCATGTTTGTACGCAAAATGCAATTGTGATTTTCTAAGCTACAGAGCTGCTAATGTGCTAATGTTAGCAAATTGAAGCAGCTGCCCAGGAATGAATGGAGCCACCCACCTTAGCTATCATAAACTCAATTGCAATTGAGTACATATTTTCAGCCTGTACACAATAACAAAGGACATCGGATCGAAGGGTTTGCCTGATGGATACGCAGACTGGCTGCGGCAGTAGCAATGCTGGTGCCATGTTTCTCTGCATACATGATCGCAGCTAAATGCAGATACATACCAAAAAATTTCCAAGGCAAGCTTTGCGTTGTTGCCGCCACTCCCGGTTAACTCCCCTTCACCTTCAAATGGTCACTTTCTATCAATCACATCTCCGTAAAATCCTCATTGTGAGCGAGATCACAGCAGCACCTTGGCACAATTACATTACAGCCGCAGCACATACGCAGTCTGCTGATAATTGCTCTGTTGCGTGATAATCAGCCATTGCTTACAAACATGAATTAACTAGGTGCAGTACTTAGAATTAGTATTTTAGTGTGACTAAGGCCAGGTATACAATCTGACAATATAGATAAGATAAGAAGATAAGAAAAATTTACTGTCACTGCAACATAAACATGTATAGCGAAATTACATGCAGTTCTCATATCATGTACACCAGATAAATACATCACATAAAATTTAGCAAGGTTAAGAATTCAAGCTAACAATCACAGAAGGGAAGAAACTATTGCTTAACCTAGTGGAACGACATCCTAAACACCTATAACGTCTCCCCGATGGCAAGAGGGAAAAGAACATATTACAGGGGTGATGACCCCTAACTTCAATCATCTTAATTGCCTTCGACAGACTCCTTGCAGTGAGTACATCCGCCAACCTAGGCAAAGATTGGCCAATGATCCTCTCTGCAGATTTGATCACTCTTTCCAAGGCAACAAGATCAGAACACTTGGCATTACCATACAACGCCGTGATCGCGTAGGTCGGCAAGCTCTCAATCACGCAGTTGTAAAAATTAACAAGAGTTGATTGCTGCAGACCTGCTGCTCGGAGCGTCCATAGGAAAAAAAGACGCCGCTGAGCCTTCCCAACCACTGACGTGATATGCAAGGACCATGATAAATCCCCTGTAAATTTAATCCCCAAAAATTTCACATCGGTAACCCAATCCACCTCCTCACCGTTCAGTATCAACGGACGGATGCTATTTTTTTTTAGATTTCCTAAAATCTATCACAACCTCCTTGGTTTTCTTACCGTTTAATAACAGGTTATTTTTTTACCACCCACTCAGTGAGTCTTCTCACTTCCTCTCTATAACTACTCTCATCTCCGCCAGTTATCAAACCCACCAGAGTTGTATCATCCGCAAACTTTATCACAGAGATTGTTTCCGAATTAGTCTCACAGTTGGAGGTATACAAAGAATATAATAAGGGACTTAGAACACAACCCTGCGGAAATCCCACATTGAATACCATTCCGAAGACAAGTCAGAGCCCAGTCTGACCATCTGCGGGTGATCTGTCAGGAAATCCAACAGCCACTTGCAAATGGCCGTATCATATCCGATCTCTAAAAGCTTTTTTACCAACACCGCTGGCACTACCATGTTAAAGGCGGAACTATAATCCACAAATAACAATCTAGCATAGGAGTCTCTATTTTCAAGATGACAAAGTACCCTATGAAGCACCATAAGAGCTGCGTCTTCAGTTGATCTGTTCGACCGATAAGCAAATTGATTAGGGTCAAATCCCGATGGGATAACACTTTTTAGATGGACCAAAAAATTCTCTCAAAACATTTCTTAATCAATGAAGTGAGAGCAATTGGCCTATAGTTATCCAGACCAATCACCGACGCAGTCTTAGGAATTGGAACAATTATTGAGGATTTAAAACACTGTGGGACAGTACATTGACTTAATGAAAAATTTAAAATCTTTGTAAAAATGCCTGCCAACTGCTCAGCACACGCCTGTAACACTCTGCCTGGAATACAATCCGGGCCAGGAGCCTTCCTTGCATTCGTTCTGCTGAAACAATCCCTAACCTCAGCTTCAGTTATGGTCAACATACTTTCTGAATGGAGTCTAGAGGAATTACCTATAAAAGGCTCGACCTCTGTAAAGCGGGCATAAAAATGGTTTAGCTCATCAACCAAAGGACCACCTGTCCTAGCAGAAGTAGAACTTTTATAATCAAAGATGCATTTAATTCCTCTCCACATCGTTTTTTCATCACCTGATTCCTTAAAAAGGTTTCCAATCTTTTTAGAATAAGCTTCCTTAGCAAGACGAATACCTTTTTTTAAATTGGGACAGGCAATCATATAAGCTAAATTATCTTTTGCTCTAAATGCCCTATCCCTAGCTCTCAATAGGGAACGAACCTCACTGTTCATCTATGGTTTGTCGTTTAAGAATATGCGAACTACCTTCCTCTTAGTAACACTTTCTATGCAGCAGTTAATATACAATGACACCATTGAAGCTAGAGGATCGTTATCACCACCTAGATCCCCAGTAGCCTACTCGATAAATTTATCTCAGTCGGTACGCTCGAAACAACCCTGCAAACTTAATAACGCTCCCTCTGGCCAGATCTCAACTTCCTTAGTAGTTGGTCGAACCCGCTCCCTCTGGCCAGATCTCAACTTCCTTAGTAGTTGGTCGAACCCTTCCTAATACCGACAAATATCTGGGATGAGTGATCGGACTGCCCAACATGAGGACACAAAAGACATTTGTATGCATGTTTTACATTAGTATAGACATGATCAAGAGTGTTAGCCCCCCGAGTTGGTACCAAAACATTCTGTACAAATTTAGGAAACACGGATCTTAAATTCACCTGATTAAAATCTCCGGCAACAATAAATGCACAGTCCGGGTGTAGGGTCATCTGTTTGGAAAAAGAAATAAGCAAGATATCTAACACCACAGCAATGTTCTCTTGCGGAGGGATGTACACTGCGGCTACAAACACAACCGAAAATTCCCGAGGCAAATAAAATGCTCTACACAGCATAAGTATAAGTTCCACATATAGTGTATCGTTCTGAAGCAGATTGGAGTGCTATGTTGATCACATCACACAGTGCATACCCATGATAGTGCACTTCCTGTGTTCCCTGGGTTGTCCCGTTGGTCATGCTGCTCCGGTTGGTCATGCTGCATGCCCAGCGGGATGACCCAGGGGATGACGGCATTAATTTTAAATGTGGCGGGTATTGATACATTGCATTTCCCCCATCACTGGGTACACACGTCATCCTAGTGTATACCCAGGTAAGTAGCAAAGTCCATGGCACATTATCAGGACAACTTGCTGGATTTGAGGATAGGTATATGTGGGAACATCTGTACTATAATCAGTTTCACTTGTGTCATACATTCACCATGGCTATGAAAGTGATGTCTCACAAAATGTAAGGGGAAACCCCATGAAAGTATATTTGGTCAGAAAGTGTTGATAAGATGATAAAAAACAATATGATACATCACATAACTAGAGTGGATCTAGAGTGTTTATTCTTACCAGGTAAGTAGGGGTGCAGGGAGTGGTGTGCAAGTGTCGCTGTCTCCAAGGCAGCAGGGCCATAGGTGCAGCACTGTCACTGCCCAGCAGCCCATGCAACTAGCTAGCAGGATCCTTGGAATGGCACTCAGTGGCCAGTAGGGCTGCTTTAGTGCTGCCTAGAACATTCAAAGTATGCTCTAGACATGCACCCTGCAGTATGTAGAGCAACCCGGAATGTCCTACACTATCTCCTACCAGCATCCCCACTCCATCCCATAATATCAACAGTTTGAGCGTTCGGCTGGCACAGAACATAAGAAACCTACAGAGCTCTGAAATGTTGGATCAATAATCTGCCTTGTGGTGATTTATGGCTATGAGTGCCGCCACTACCACAATAAGTTTGACCTATTTGGTTTACTATGGATAGCACCTAGCAAGGTACAGTATAGATATTAAACTAATGCAGGGATCTGGCAGTCACTGTACTGGAAGATAACTTTGCATGTTGTCCTCTATGGTGAATTTTAAATAATGCTGGATTTTAAATAATGATAGATAGATAGATAGATAGATAGATAGATAGATAGATAGATAGATAGATAGATAGTATATAGATGTTTATAACAAGATAAAACATTGTTGTTTATTGTTAGACTGACTTTGTTTTAGAAAGTATGTCACATGGCTCTTGCGGTTATAGGGTTATACTAAAGAAATTTCTAATAGTAAAATGTGTAATGTTTTCTGAGTTGCTCTCGGTGCAGTATTCCCTGGTGGATTCACAAATGAGATTCAAGTACAGTTAAGGCGAGAATGGCACACTTTAAATTGGCTGGCATTGAGCTCTAACACAGGGGAAATGGTCACCAGTTATCAGACTGAAAATTATTTGGAGTTGCTGCTAAACAATATTATGCCAGGATGCACTGTGTGGTATTTAGTGAACAAACGCAGCATTTTAAACCTTCTGAATCTCACATATCACCTTTTCTGTATGTTTCATTGCTGAAAATAGGTGGAATGTAAGTTGTCAATACAAATCAAGCAATGGGATTTAGAAATACATTTATTTGATTGTGTTTGAAGTGTTATGTTGTAAAATACTTAAAATTGTAAGATCAGTTAACAATGTACTTTTAATATATGAATGCAATGTACAAACTTACAGTAGCGTTAAAATCATATCACGTAATCACATCTAAACTCATTTAACCTCTGAAGTCTAAAGTTTTGCCTTAATTTTTCAGTTCCTTTCTGCCCATCCTTCTTATATCCTTTCTAGTTGCTATAAAGATTGTAAAATTCGATTGCCTTACAAGGAAAAGCAGTACCTTGTTACACTAAAGTTAAAGTCGCTGCAGCCTTCTAAACATATGTTAATAACCGCTAGGATATGTATGCACGTTGCTTATACACGCCGGCACGCTGTTCCCATAATGCAGCGACACGTGTGGCTGAATACACCTTATTCCCCAAACAAGAATGGAATGCGACACCAGTAGTTAAATATTATGTTGTGGTCCAAAGCATCAACAATATTTACTCAAAAGATACAAGTAAAAGATACAACAATATTAAAGAGAAGAGCTACAACCAATAGTACATATGTTTGTTCTCGAGCGCTCCCGGATGACCTTCAGAGAATAGACTGGTGCCTGGTCAGGGAGCCTTTCTTTTATACAATGGGTCCAAATACAATAGGAAATGTAAGCTCTTCATCCATAGGTCAAGGGCAGGTCATTTACAGTACATGAGGGGTCATAGGTTGGTTTGAATGAGTGGGTGATGCTTGGTCCAGGTGTGCTTGCAGGTCTCCGCCACCGGGTTACCGCCGAATATCAAGAGTACAGTATTTACAGTATTTGTGAATATTACAATTCTGTGCATATCTATGCGCAGAAACATGTAATTAACTGACCATAACAACCGGAACGTAGATCTCAAAATACTGCACATCTGGATACCAAATACTAAGTCCTAACCTTGCTCTGCCCCTCACATCCTGTAAAGCTGAGTAACTCTATTGTTCTACCCTTTGAGTAAATGTATCTTGCTGGTGATATGTGTGGAGCATATGTGTAAATTGTGCACTATATGAATTAAATATTGAATATGTCTTTGTAGCTTTTCTGTGCAAATGCATATGCTACCGTATATACTCATACCACGCATCGATACGCAAGGTTCGTAAACCAGTGTACGTAGAGTGCATGTATGCATACACATGGTAAAAATGCACATGCACAGAGGCCACTCTGTGTGGTGTTTGAACATGGAGTGTGTGGGTAAAATTTTCGATTTCGACAAGATATACGGCACATTTTTGTTCCCAGTTTTGGAACATCAATATTTTCTTACCTAGATAAAGACAGAATTGTGGCTACAACTTTGTCATGGGAGTGTAGAGGCTATGTACCTAGATCCCGTGTGATTCTGAGGCAGGCATAAAGCAAAGGGAATTCTGTCTCAAATGGATCCCTTGCACCCAGCATGGGGCTGAGTGTGATACAAATGATGATACTAATAGATGCAGTTGTGGATGGAAAAACAATGGGCAGTGCTGTTTCCAGCTTTAAGCTCAACAGATACCTGCATTACCATAAAGTAGTAATTCTGGGCTCTATTTACTAAGCCTTGGATGGAGATAAAGTGGATGGAGATAAAGTACCAACCAATCAGCTCCTAACTTTAATTTTTCAAACCCAGCCATGGCAGTTCGGATCTGATTGGCTGGTACTTTATCTCCATCCACTTTATCTCCATCCAAGTCTTAGTAAATAGACCCTGTGTATTTTACGGCCCCAAAGGACAGCACCTTCCCATCAGACTCAGAATCAGGCCCTGTGTTCGTAAATTTGCCTTTTGCATAATATACAGTATAGTCTTTTAAAATCTGTTATGCAGTGTGGTTGGGACAGGACCAGGAACACTAAAGGCCAAATTCCCACACCAATAGATGCAAAATATCAAAATAACTTTGCAAAACATTATACGCTGCTCAAAAAAATAAAGGGAACACTAAAGTAACACATCCTAGATCTGAATGAATGAAATATTCTTATTAAATACTTTGTTCTTTACATAGTTGAATGTGCTGACAACAAAATCACACAAAAATTGTTCATGGAAATCAAATTTATTAACCCATGGAGGTCTGGATTTGGAGTCACACTCAAAATTAAAGTGGAAAAAAACACTACAGGCTGATCCAACTTTGATGTAATGTCCTTAAAACAAGTCAAAATGAGGCTCAGTAGTGTGTGTGGCCTCCACGTGCCTGTATGACCTCCCTGCAATGCCTGGGCATGCTCCTGATGAGGTGGCGGATGGTTTCCTGAGGGATCTCCTCCCAGACCTGGACTAAAGCATCCACCAACTCCTGGACAGACTGTGGTGCAACGTGGCGATGGTGGATGGAGCGAGTCAGGATGTCCCAGATGTGCTCAATTGGATTCAGGTCTGGGGAATGGGCGGGCCAGTCCATAGCATCAATGCCTTCATCTTTCAGGAACTGCTGACACACTCCAGCCACATGAGGTTTAGCATTGTCTTGCATTAGGAAGAACCCAGGGCCAACCGCACCAGCATATGGTCTCACAATGGGTCTGAGGATCTCATCTCGGTACCTAATGGCAGTCAGGCTACCTCTGGCGAGCACATGGAGGGCTATGCGGCCCCCCAAAGAAATGACACCCCACACCATTACTGACCCACTGCCAAACCAGTCATGCTGGAGGATGTTGCAGGCAGCAGAACCTTCTCCTTGGCATCTCTAGACTCTGTCACGTCTGTCACATGTGCTCAGTGAGAACCTGCTTTCATCTGTGAAGAGCACAGGGCGCCAGAGGCGAATTTGCCTGTCTTCGTGTTCTCTGGCAAATGCCAAACGTCCTGCATGGTGTTGGGCTAAAAAGCCCAACTCCCACCTGTGTATGTCGGGCCCTCATACCACCCTCATGGAGTCTGTTTCTGATCATTTGAGTAGACACATGCACATTAGTGGCTTGCTGGAGGTCATTTTGCAGGGTTCTGGCAGTACTCCTCCTGTTCCTCCTTGCACAAAGGCTGAGGTAGCGGTCCTGCTGCTGGGTTGTTGCCCTCCTACGGCCTCCTCCACATATCCTGATGTACTGGCCTGTCTCCTGGTAGTGCCTCCATGCTCTAGACACTACGCTGACAGACACAGCAAACCTTCTTGCCACAGCTCGCATTGATGTGCCATCCTGGATGAGCTGCACTACCTGAGCCACTTGTGTGGGTTGTAGAGTCTGTCTCATGCTACCACTAGAGTGAAAGCACCGCCAGCTTTCAAAAGTAACCAAAACATCAGCCAGAAAGCATAGGAGCTGAGAAGTGATCTGTGTTTACCACCTGCAGAACAACTCCTTTATTGGGGGTGTCTTGCTAATTGCCTATATTCTCCACCTGTTGTCTATTCCATTTGCACAACAGCATGTGAAATTGATTGTCAATCAGTGTTGCTTCCTAAGTGGACAATTTGATTTCACAGAAGTGTGATTGACTTGGAGTTACATTGTGCTGTTTAAGTGTTCCCTTTATTTTTTTGAGCAGTGTAGAAAATTTCAAAACATGGATCTGCTTGGGGATTTTGGCTTGGCAGCAATATGAGTCAGATGTGTCTCAGATACACATTCTGAGTACTACAGCTTGTAAATGTATGCCATTTGGAGGTACTGTACTCCCTGCTTATTCTATACCTGTAACTACCTGTGACCCCCTTTTCTTGTCTCCATGCCCCAATTCCTTGTCTGGAAATATTTACACATTTGTGGCCATCCATCTGACTTCCAGGAGTTGTCATTGTGGCTAACTTCTCTTATTTTGTGCACTGCTTGGGAGTGTGTATTGCAGCTCTCCTCCTGAACTTGTTACACTGACAGCATCATGATATTCACACCATCTGCAGCTACAGGGGTGGATCTAGACATTTGTTTTAGGGTGGGCGGTTGAAGAATAAATCGACTAATGACATCTCTACTCATTCCTCCTACCACTTCCAGTCCTGGCTCCTCCCATTTTCAGACAGTGACCTCACATGATATCTTGTATTTTGTTTTCTTTTTGTATACCTTCCTGTCTCCATTGTTTATTTTTATTTTTGATTCTCCTATCCCTTTTATTTAAATTTTCAATCTGTCCTCCTTTAACATTATACAAAAACAACAACAAAAATAACCCACTAGACGCTAATTAATTGAAATAAAAAAGAAAGGGAATTCAGACCTCAGCAGCTGCTTAGGGTAAACTTGTGCGATTTACAAAAAAAAAAAAACAACTACCAACACTACAAGTAGCAGCGCTAAAACCCATGACCTCAGTGCTGTGAGGTAGTAATACTAAGCATTACACCATCCATACTGCCCATTATTCCATCTGTACTGCCCACTAGTTCACCATACCTAAAGGACATGCTTTAGTGTTCTGCTGTTTAACTCTTAAGTACATGGTTACTGCCCTATCATGTCTAACCATTGTTATATTATGTGAATTACTTGTCATTTACCAAGTTTATTATAGTAACAGCAGCTGACGATAGCCTATAATCCCTTGTAGCTGGGTTAGTGTGGTATAGCCAGGATACATGAAGTATATTATAGTACTAGCAGCCAGATAATAGAACTCCCGCTTACAATGCTCAGTGCTGCTGCTGTCACCTGTGGAGGGAGCTGGCACATCAAGTTGTTCTTCAGCTGTAGGGCAGTAAGCTGAGGGAAATATTCAAGTGCCCTGGCCACCTGCTGCAGGTTCTCCCCACCCAGGTTCATGCTTTTAGTTTTACCCCAGAAAGGAAGTGGAACTAGTGCATAAGCCATGTGCACCAGTAGATCTCTTATCTCACCTGCCGGGGCAAGAGCAGGAGGCCGAGTCAGTCACCATAGCGATGATGTAGGGTGAAAAAGGCACCGAAGCAACCCTCACGAATACTGGCAAATTCTCTTAACTACGTCCTTGTTATAAATACCCATGTATTATATTTATATAGTTACTTTTATTGATAATTGTAAATGAAACAGTAATTGTGAATAATGAACATTTATGAAAAATGCATAAATAGAGGCACAGTGCAAAACCTGTTACTACAGTGGGTCTCTGCCATTGCAAGGCGTGCAATACCTTGTCTGTCTTGACTGTGCCACGGTGCCCAGAGCACTTCCCGCTGCTGGACTCCTCTCTCCTTGGCAGCATGAAGTCTGGAACTCATCCCCCCATGAAACTTGCTGCTTCTCCTGGACATTAGGGATCTCGTGAAAGCATGAGTGTGAGATGCAGCAGCCCGGCCGGTACCAGTCAGGGGGCTCCCTCTATCACAGTGCCTAAGAAACTTTATGCCATCTGTGTGAGAGAGTCAGCGGGAGCGCACCTGGGCTGCTGCTGCTGTCTGTGCAGGGTCCCTCCTGGCCCGGTCACCGGAGCCGATGCAGGAGGGTTGTGTCTATGTTCCCTTCATGATCAGGACCAGGAAGTGACAGCACGAGAGGGCAGAAGTGAACTTCCGCCCTTACAGCGCCTAAATGTTTTATCCATTCTCCATTTGAGGTTATTTTCTGTTATCTATGCACCATTGGACCCTCGTGGGCTCACTTTGCATGCCATGCTTCAGGCTTGGTGTCTCGCTACGCTTCGCTCGCCAAAGGTTACTATTCCAAATAGTTGGTGACATGGACCCAGGGGCTTATGGGAAAGGTCCTCTCCATGAAGGGTAACTAGATGCTACAGGTGCAGAAGGAGTAATTGGGCAGGGCTTCAGGCTATGTGTAGAGGAGACATTTGCCCTTATCACCCCCTCCCAATCCACCACTGTGCAGCTCATCCTATAAGTTGCCATAAACAAGAAGTTTATGACCATGGGTAAAAGGGGTTGATTTGGTGCTTAACTGCATTCAAAGCCTGCCTTCCCTCTGAACCCAGATCATCCTATTACCTGGATACTGCTTGGAGAGTCTGAACTCCTCAGAGAGTGACAAATCCTTCAGGGTCGGCCCCTATCAAAAAAGGATGCCCCAGCACTAATACAGCCGCTTGCCAGTTCACTGGATCAGAATCTCATTTTTTTGTTTGCAAACACCCTAGATACTTACTGGACAAGAGGACTGACCAGCACCAGGGATACAGGTAAGTATTTTTGTGTGTGTGAGTGAGTGTGTGGATACAAGTAAAGTTTACAATATTTGATGTGTGTGTGTTTTTTTTATAGCTTGGGCTTGCTTTTACTTGTGGTTCTCCAGTTACTGACAAGTAGAGCAGGCTTGCTTGGCCCAATAATACCCCTGTGAAGGACAATTATTTCTATATTTTACACAAATAACCCTACATCCACCACCACCATGGGTGCAGGGGACAGCTCTGGGCTTCAGGCTAAGCTTGTGGTATATCCGGTGGGGAACCCTTTATTGTTGGAGTTTCCACTTCCTGAGCAATCCTCAGCCTGACCTAACTAGTATGGGGTTGTGAATGCCTTGGTAGGGGGACCCCATTAAGTGTGTATTACTGCTATGGCATTAAACCCCTCTAACCAGGACTGGTTATGCTTTGTTTTAGTGCGGACCCAACATAATTTATTTTAATACAGAATTTTCAGCACTTTCATTAACTTCTAACACACAGAAGCCTGCTCCGATCTCACTTATCTGTGCAGGCTTCTGTCAAACTCAGACCCTGTAATGAAACCTGCAGTAAAAGTTGTGAGTTTTCCCACAGTAACCATAGTATATAACACTCGCATTTCAGAAAACTCACTGGCTATTACATAATGGGAGTTGCGAAACAAAGTCACATCATACTAGCAGGTAGATAATATTTTTCACGCAAGGAGTCTAAAATGCAAATGGTTAATTTTTTTAATGCATTTTCTTGGAGTATAAACAAATCTGTCACTTTCTGAAAATATTTTACCAATTTTAAGTGTGGATTCATCATTTGATGGGACAATGTGCTTATTATTTATTAACAGTTATTTAAATGGGTGTACTACGAATTGCTGGCTGTCGGGATTCCAGCGCCCAGCATACCGGCGCCGGGATCCCAACAGCCAGAATACTGGCAGTGGGGTGACATGCTGCGGGCACAATGGTGCGCCATGCATGCCACGCTATTTATTCTCCCTCCAGGGGTGTCGTGGATACCCCAAGAGGGAGAATAGTTGTTAATATACTGTCTGTCAGGATCCCGGCGTCAGTATGGTGAGTGCCGGTATCCCGACAGCCGGTATAACGAGTGCCACCCATTTAAATAGCACATACATATTTTGCAGCGCTTTACAGTGTTTATTTAGTCACTAACCATTATGGCATAGAACTTTATGCTATTGAAAAGAAAATAGCTGATTGCACAAAAGTTGATTGTTTGAAGTAATTCAAATGTTTACTTAATTGTCTAAGAAAAAGTATTACAGTAAAACAGCCATTGCATTATAAATGCATTCCCTTTGAGCTTTCAATCCTGAAAGCCTCCTGCACATGACGCATGCAGGGTTGTTACAATTTACTTAAGTTCAGTAATATTTATATGCATAGCATGTCTATAAAATTCAAGGAAATAATCAGATAACACCTCTTAAACTAGAATGTCCAAATAATTATTTGTTGAAGGAATTCATCAACGTTATGCAATAGGTATCCTTGTGCATCAATGCCTTTTTCCCTTCCTACCTTATGCCTCTCTGTTATTACCCAGTTTTGCTCTATTACTGTTGTTCCAAATGTAAAGTGCAGCGCAATATGCTGCGCTATATAATAAACTGTTCATAAATCATAAAATAATAAATCACATGGGATTGTCCAAATACAGTTGGTCATTGGTCTTAAACATTTCTCAATACCACAAGCACATTGGTCCTTGCAGGTGTTATCCATTAGAAATATATTTCAAGAAGCTCCTGCCCGAAATGTATTTCAAGGCTTTAACTAACTACAAAGGATTCCACCAGACATAGTGAACTCAAAAATGTCAGATATATACAAATGTGTCCACCTACAGTAAATCTAGCCTCCATGCACGTTAAACAGCCCTTCTAGCCATGCCATGCCGTGGTGTGCCTTGGTAGCACCAAGCGTTTTTACGTGCAACTTTTTCCATTAAAATGCATCTTATTTGTAAAACGGTGCAAGTAGGATGCACAAGCAGCTTCTGCTTATTAAAATGATATGTGGCATGCCTATATTCTGTGTGCAACTGTGGCTCTATCTTCATATGAAATGGTTTTTATAGAAAACACTTTACCTGTCATTTTGTATGCAGTCACAATTGCAGATGCACAGAGAATATAGGCTTGCCACATACAACATTAAGAACTGACCTTTATTAAAATTAAATTGTACATTTTAGTCATTAAGGGGGACATTTACTAAGCAGTGATAAAAGTGGAGAAGTGAGCCAGTGGAGAAGTTGCCTATGGCCACCAATCAGCTGCTCTGTATACTTTTATACTATGCAAATTATAAATGTTACATCAATGCTGATTGGTTGCCACTTTTATTACTGCTTAGTAAATGTTCCCCTAAATCACATTTTCAAAGGAAATTAAGCTAACCACAGACATATCACACCTCTTTAATTAAAG